>NW_027454615.1:0-68743 GCF_040206685.1 Ascaphus truei | reverse complement strand
CGGCTGATGCCGGAGTTCGGGGTGGAGAAGGACCTGGAGGTCTACAACAAACTGCTGGACGTGTTCCCCAAGGAGGTCTTCGCCGCGCGCAACTTCATCCAGAGCATGTTCAACCACTACCCGCGGCAGCAGGAGTGCGCCGTCGCGGTGCTGGAGCAGATGGAGAGCTACGGTAATGTGTCCCGCCCCCCGCAGGGTGACACAGTGGCACAGACAGGAGGGAGCTATGGGACATGGAGTCTGTCCCTCCCACCGCAGGGTGACACAGTGACACAGACAGGAGGGAGCTATGGGACATGGAGTCTGTCCCTCCCCCCGCAGGGAGACACAGTGACACAGACAGGAGGGAGCTAGGGGACATGGAGTCTGTCCCGCCCCCCGCAGGGTGACACAGTGACACAGACAGGAGGGAGCTATGGGACATGGAGTCTGTCCCTCCCCCCGCAGGGTGACACAGTGACACAGACAGGAGGGAGCTAGGGGACATGGAGTCTGTCCCTCCCCCCGCAGGGTGACACAGTGACACAGACAGGAGGGAGCTATGGGACATGGAGTCTGTCCTCCCCCCGCAGGGTGACACAGTGACAGAGACAGGAGGGAGCTATGGGACATGGAGTCTGTCCCTCCCCCCGCAGAGTGACACAGTGACACAGACAGGAGGGAGCTATGGGACATGGAGTCTGTCCCGCCCCCCGCAGGGTGACACAGTGACACAGACAGGAGGGAGCTATGGGACATGGAGTCTGTCCCTCCCCCCGCAGGGTGACACAGTGACACAGACAGGAGGGAGCTATGGGACATGGAGTCTGTCCCTCCCCCCGCAGAGTGACACAGTGACACAGACAGGAGGGAGCTATGGGACATGGAGTCTGTCCCTCTCCCCCCGCAGAGTGACACAGTGACACAGACAGGAGGGAGCTATGGGACATGGAGTCTGTCCCTCCCCCCGCAGAGTGACACAGTGACACAGACAGGAGGGAGCTATGGAACATGGTGTCTGTCCCTCCCCCCGCAGGGTGACACAGTGACACAGACAGGAGGGAGCTATGGGACATGGAGACTGTCCCTCCCCCCGCAGGGTGACACAGTGGCACAGACAGGAGGGAGCTATAGGACATGGAGTCTGTCCCTCCCACCGCAGGGTGACACAGACCAGAGGGAGCTATGGGACATGGAGTCTGTCCCTCCCCCCGCAGGGTGACACAGTGACACAGACAGGAGGGAGCTATGGGACATGGAGTCTGTCACTCCCCTGCAGGGTGACACAGTGACACGGACAGGAGGGAGCTATGGGACATGGAGTCTGTCCCTCCCCTGCAGGGTGACACAGTGACACAGACAGGAGGGAGCTATGGGACATAGAGTCTGTCCCTCCCCCCGCAGGGTGACACAGTGACACAGACAGGAGGGAGCTATGGGACATGGAGTCTGTCTCTCCCACCGCAGGGTGACAGAGTGACACAGACAGGAGGGAGCTATGGGACACGGAGTTTGTCCCTCCCCCCGCAGGGTGACACAGTGACACAGACAGGAGGGAGTTATGGGACATGGAGACTGTCCCCCCCCCCGCAGGGTGACACAGACAGGAGGGAGCTATGGGACATGGAGACTGTCCCTCCCCCCGCAGGGTGACACAGTGGCAAACAGGAGGGAGCTATGGGACACGGAGTCTGTCCCGCCCCCCCGCAGGGTGACACAGTGACACGGACAGGAGGGAGCTATGGGACATGGATTCTGTCCCTCCCCCCGCAGGGTGACACAGTGACACAGACAGGAGGGAGCTATGGGACATGGTGTCTGTCCCTCCCACCGCAGGGTGACACAGTGACACAGACAGGAGGGAGCTATGGGACATGGAGTCTGTCCCTCCCCCCGCAGGGTGATACAGTGACACAGACAGGAGGGAGCTATGGGACACTGTGTCTGTCCCTCCCCCCGCAGTGTGACACAGTGACACAGACAGGAGGGAGCTATGGGACATGGAGTCTGTCCCTCCCCCCGCAGGGTGACACAGTGACACAGACAGGAGGGAGCTATGGGACAATGGAGTCTGTCCCTCCCCCCGCAGAGTGACACAGACAGGAGGGAGCTATGGGACACGGAGTCTGTCCCTCCCCCCGCAGGGTGACACAGTGACACAGACAGGAGGGAGCTATGGGACATGGAGTCTGTCCCTCCCCCCGCAGGGTGACACAGTGACACGGACAGGAGGGAGCTATGGGACATGGAGTCTGTCCCTCCCACCGCAGGGTGACACAGTGACACAGACAGGAGGGAGCTATGGGACATGGAGTCTGTCCCTCCCCCCGCAGGGTGACACAGTGACACGGACAGGAGGGAGCTATGGGACACGGAGTCTGGTGACAGTGCCAGCCTCCCCCTCACAAACACTACTACACCATGCCATGTATACAGAGCACAGGTACAGCGCGGGCAGCGACAGTGCCAACCTTCCCTTCTCTCTCCACGCAGGTATCACCCCCAACAGTCAGACGCGCTTCCTGCTGCTTCAGATATTTGGGGCCAACAGTCACCCCACGAGGAAATACCAGCGGCTCATGTACTGGTTCCCCCGCTTCAAACACACCAACCCCTTCCCGGTGCCCGCGGAGATACCGTCCGACCCGGTGGACCTGGCGAGGCTGTGCCTGCAGCGCATCGCACCAGACGGGAATTCACAGGTCACTGTGTACCAGGCGAGTATCACCACTATCACCCCTCCGCTGTGCGCGTAGAGGAGCATGCCTTAGACCGCGATTAGCGTGCGCCGCCGAATCAAATACTTCCTGTCCACTGATGCTGCGCATGGTGGATGTGTCCGCGCGGAAGCCCGACGGAGCGGCTGTATCCAGAGACAACAAAATAGTTTGATTACATGCGACGGGTGCGTCACGTGACCAGCGTATGCGCCGCTGCCGGCACTATAATTGCGGCCTTACTGAGCCATAGAGCTGACAATCTCATTTGAGTTTCCACCGTTTACTCTCAGATGCCGTCAACGGAGGAATGCGAGGATGGGACAATGCGGGAGCACACACACCTCGTGGGTATGTCACCGTGTCGGCCATAGCTCCCTCCTGTCTGTGTCACTGTGTCACCCTGCGGTGGGAGGGACAGACTCCATGTCCCATAGCTCCCTCCTGTCTGTGTTACTGTGTCACCCTGCGGGGGGAGGGACAGACTCCATGCCCCATAGCTCCCTCCTGTCTGTGTCACTGTGTCACCCTGCGGTGGGAGGGACAGACTCCATGTCCCATAGCTCCCTCCTGTCTGTGTTACTGTGTCACCCTGCGGGGGGAGGGACAGGCTCCATGTCCCATAGCTGCCTCCTGTCTGTGTCACCCTGCGGGGGGAGGGACAGACTCCATGTCCCATAGCTCCCTCCTGTCTGTGTCACCCTGCAGGGGGAGGGACAGACTCCATGTCCCATAGCTCCCTCCTGTCTGTGTCACTGTGTCACCCTGCGGGGGGAGGGACAGACTCCATGTCCCATAGCTCCCTCCTGTCTGTGTCACTGTGTCACCCTGCGGTGTCTCTGTGCTGTGACAGGTATCCAGTCTCCGGATCAGATCTCCCTCCTCTCCTCGCATGACCCGAGCCTCCCGGTCCTTGTAGAGGGCCCGTTCCCCCTCTGGTTGAAGAAGACCTGTGTGTATTACTACGTGCTGCGAGCTGACCCCGTCCCCTCTGAGAATCAGGTAAGAGCTGCGGGGGCACATAAACCCCCCATCTCTTTATAATGTGGGGGTGTTCCTGAGGGGTATTTAGGGCCGTCTCTCTCTTCCCAGGAGGAGGTAGTAGACCACGAGAGGTGTCTGTACTACCCCCTGAGTCTGGACTTGGAGCTGGAGAGAGACCTGGGAGATGACGACAGCTTTGATGTGGACGACGGTAAGAAGGGGTTAAGGGAATGACGCTCTGCGGGTCTCTGGCAGGGAGAGGGGGTAAGAGAGTGACGCTCTGCGGGTGTCTGGCAGGGATAGGGATTAAGGGAGTGACGCTCTGCGGGTCTCTGGCAGGGATAGGGGTTAAGGAGCGACGCTCTGCGAGTCTCTGGTAGGGAGAGGGGTTAAGGGAGCGACACTATGCAGGTCCCTGGCAGGGAGAGGGGTTAAGGGAGCGACACTCTGCAGGTCTCTGGCGGGAGAGGGGGTAAGGGAGCGACGGTCTGCAGGTCTCTGGCGGGAGAGGGGTCAAGGGAGCGACGCTCTGCAGGTCTCTGGCAGGAGAGGGGTTAAGGGAGCAACGCTCTGCAGGGCCTGTGACGTGTTCACGGGTACGTTTTCTTTTCTGGGCGTGATCCGACTTCTGAAATAATGGGGTCACATTCCAGGGTGGAAGCAGGGTGAGGATCCAGACCCCGCCCCATGCAGGGTGAAAATATATATATATGCACGCACACGCACACGCACACACCTCATATTTAAACCTTCTTCCTAAATACATTGTCGTCCCTTCAATCCTTGAGCTAGCTGAAGCCTCTGAGCCTAACCCAATGGGAGCTGGGGTGGGGTACTCTTAGCTGTGAACGTCCCACTGGCAGCCGAGAAACGAGAAGAGACGACGACAATCTCAGGAAGAGCCCTGTTGTATAAATCGGTTTTAGGGTTGAGGCCTATAAACTGAGACACAGACCCTATAAAAGTCCTATTGTATAAATGGGATATACCACACAGGCTCTGCCCTATAAACTGAGACTCAGACCCTATAAAAGTCCTATTGTATAAATGGGATATACCACGCAGGCTCTGCCCTATAAACTGAGACTCAGACCCTATAAAAGTCCTATTGTATAAATGGGATATACCACGCAGGCTCAGTCCTATAAACTGAGACACGGACCCTATAAAAGTCCTAGCTCCGTCCTATAAACTGAGACACGGACCCTATAAAAGTCCTATTGTATAAATGGGATATACCACGCAGGCTCCGTCCTATAAACTGAGACACGGACCCTATAAAAGTCCTATTGTATAAATGGGATATACCACACAGGCTCCGTCCTATAAACTGAGACACGGACCCTATAAAAGTCCTATTGTATGAATGGGATATACCACGCAGGCTCCGTCCTATAAACTGAGACAGAGACCCTATAAAAGTCCTACTGTATAAATGGGATATACCACGCAGGCTCTGTCCTATAAACTGAGACAGAGACCCTATAAAAGTCCTACTGTATAAATAGGATATACCACGCAGGCTCTGTCCTATAAACTGAGACAGAGACCCTATAAAAGTCCTACTGTATAAATGGGATATACCACGCAGGCTCCGTCCTATAAACTGAGACAGAGACCCTATAAAAGTCCTACTGTATAAATAGGATATACCACGCAGGCTCTGTCCTATAAACTGAGACAGAGACCCTATAAAAGTCCTACTGTATAAATGGGATATACCACGCAGGCTCCGTCCTATAAACTGAGACAGAGACCCTATAAAAGTCCTATTGTGTAAATACTTTGCCAGGTCCCCATTAACCCCTTCCCTGCCGGTCAAGGTGACTTATGGTCTGTCCCCTTCTCTCTTCCCTCCGGGTACAGTAGAAGAAGGCCCGATCTTCGCCATGTGTATGACCGGTTCTGGAGATGAGAGGACTCTGGGGATGTGGATTCGGGGCCTCCAGGTGGCCAGCCCGGTTCTGACCCGGACGCCCGTCCTCTTCCGGCTGAGCTCGGGCCCCCGGGAACTGGGTCCGGCCGCCGAGCGAGAGAGGGAGCCCCAAGGGGAAGAGGAAGAGCCGGAAAAGCGGAGAATGGAACAGTGACATGGAGCAGTCCCGGAGGTGTGTGGAAACCTCTAAGAGTACAGACTATACAGAGCCTGGCACCTCTAGGGCAGGACACAGGGATCCAGAGCCTGGCACCTCTAGGGCTGGGCACGTGGATCCAGAGCCTGGCACCTCTAGGGTTGGGCACAGTGATATAGAGCCTGGCACCTCTAGGGCCGGGCACAGGGATACAGAGCCTGGCACCTCTAGGGCTAGACACAGGGTTTGGCTCTCTAAAATAAATCCATTATTTAAATCGGGTGTGCATTGTGTGAGTCTTTAATTAAAAAAGTTGGTCTGTGTACGCCCCAAAACCATTTCACACCCGCCACTGGGGTGTAGGAAGCTTAATCACTACCGCCAAAGGTGCGTATGTTTTGAGAAGGTTTAATAATCAAACATGTGACTCTCCCTGCCCGGCTTCTAGGGAGATTCCATCGGGGTGCTGTGTTTGGATGCTCCGCATGGTTTACCTTGGGTGCTGGATTCAGGCGGCTGGGCGATGAGGCTGCAAGGATGGAAAAATAATGGGCCCCAGGAACCTTGGTAGTACAACTGTCTTTTATTCAGGTCCCCAGGCACAGGGACAGCTCACCACACAACGTTGTATTGGTTTTAAACAGACGTACTTGAATACGATGCTCCCATCAGTGCCCACTCCTAACACTCCCAATGGAGTTACATTGACTTAGTTGCTATATATGTGTAGGACCCGGACCATCTATACTACACATCTGGGTATAAAAAGCAATTGGGAATGAGTCATTTACACGTCATTTCCCAGAATCCTTTGCGGCAGCGGAAAACCGGTATTCTGTGCGATTATGGGGGTGGCAGGTTTGTGGAGGCTCTTATAAGTTGTGTGTCAGTGCTGGAGTGTACACCACACATATAACAACACAAGACCTGCTAAATAGCAGGAGCCGATAAGATGGTTTTATACACCCCGCTATCGCAGTGTTTATAAATATATGATGGGGCTGAAATTCAGTGGTAATGTCGCTGCGTTTGAAGTGGGCGGTCCCAGTGGGAATTCCAGTGGCGGCTCTCCATGGGCAAGTCACTGGGTCTCCCTTTGGGTCAGGCACTGGAAGGTAAGTTCTGCAGGACGGGGACTCTGTATGTAGTTCTATGGACACCTCCTCCTTCTCCTTCCGTGCACCCCAAAACTGGAACAACCTACCAGAGACTCTCATATCCACCACCAGTTTAAGTTCTTTCAAATCTAAGACTGTCTCACACTTTAATCTGGTCTGTAACTGTATCATTCGCCCATAATATATATTATCTGTAACTGTGCATGCAATGTCTTGTATATAATGTATACCCTGTTCATTTATGTAACTGTATTTGTAACCATGTATTATTTTGTTTTACTCTGTGCCCAGGACATACTTGAAAACGAGAGGTAACTCTCAATGTATTACTTCCTGGTAAAATATTTTATAAATAAAATAAAATAAACTACATAAGAAATAGAACAGTATTATATGGAGGAGAGTGGCCCGGGCAGAAATAGGAATACAGAGGGACGGCTCTCTGAGCGAGGGATTCTTCTCTGAAGGCTGTCTCTGCTATAGATGGCATTGTAAGGGCAAAGTGCTACATGTTATCACTGACGGGCCGCAAACCGGCGAAACGGAGACCCAAATCAGCGGGATGGGGCCCAAATCAGTAGGTTGGGCCCCAAATCAGCAGGACTGGTCCCAAATCAGTGCGACGGGGCCCCAAACCAGCAAGACGGGACCCCCAAACCAGCGACACTGGCCCCAAATAAGTGGGATGGGGCCCCGAATCAGTGGGACAGGCCCCCAAACCAGCGAGACGGGGCCCCAAATCAGTGACAGGTCTGGTTATCATTAGCAGACAGCCCCTATTATTGCAATGCTAGCACCGTGTGTGAGAGAGCGATCCCAATAAAGTCTATGGGGGTGAGTGATGTGTGTAGTGGGTGAACCTTAGTTATGAAGGCCTAGTGTCGGCTCTTTGTGACATGCTGCAGCGTGTTAATTAAGTTACATAAACACAGCGGTAAAGTGCAAATCTGCTTAGTGTCCATAACGTTTATTGAAAGGAAAAGTTGGGCAAGTACATACAGTGGATTGTGAACAAAAATATTGACTTGCCAATAAAGTTTTTTTTAATTTAAAGAAGTATGTTAGTTTAGTAATAAAGTTTATTGAAGAAAACACCCCACATTTAATTGTTATCTATCAATACAGTTTAGTGATTCAAAAAGAATACAAAGTAAAAAATATACTGTTCCTTTATAAAGTTCACTGCTCAAACACCAAGTGACAAATGTTACTCGCTACATTTGTCAGGGGTAAAGCACAAAGTAAACTTAAACGTTATAAAAATATATATATATTGTAGATAAAGTTCAGACTTGAATAAAGTTAATTGAAAATGTATATCAATTGTTTGGTTACTGATAAAGTTTATTTGTTTCAATAAAAAAAGTAGTGTAATGTTTGTCAATAAAGTTAATTGAAATACAAAACTGTTCATATTTACACCTGTCAATAAAGTTAAGAAAAAAGTAATTGGTATTTTTTTTAAGTAAATTTTATTTAACAAAATATATTTGACAGGAACAAAGTTCAACATTATGAAACATGACATATCAATAATAGTTTTGTTCAAATATAACACGAATGTAATAAACATTATGGTGGGCTTTTTTAAGCAGCATAATTATTTTGATCCCTGACCTTTCAAATGTTGATGTGAAAGGTTGATGATGGAACCGGAGATTCACACTTAGATGATGTTAGTTGTTGTCAGTTGCCAATAAAGCTTGTAGTGAGGGGGAAAATTGTTGCTGTTAATGGTCTCTCTGGTTAATAAAGCTGTAAAAAAAAAACTTCTGAAGTTAATATTTTTCTTGTCTATAAAGCTTGTTGAGGGAAAAAAACGCTTCAGAAGTTACATTTTTTATTTGACAATAAAGCTTGTTGGGGGAAAGATATGTTGATTTTAATGGCTATCTAATAGTTTTCTTGTCAATAAAGCTTGTTGAGAAAAAAAACCTTAGTTGATTGCAGTTGGTTCATTTGTCAATAAAGCTTGTTGAGGAAAAAAATGTTGATGTTAATGGTCTGGTTAATAAAGCTTGTTTAAAAAACAAAGTCTGTGAGGTGTTAATAAAGCTTGTAAAGAAATAAAAACTTCTGATGTTAATATTTTTCTTGTTAATAAAGCTTCTTGAGGGAGAAAAAAAATTTAGTTGATGTTCATGTTTTTATTTGTCAATAACGCTTGTTGGGGAAAAAATGTTGTTGATGTTAATGGTCTCTCTGGTTAATAAAGCTTGTATAAAATAAACCTAAGCTGTTTTAATAGTTTTCTTGCCAATAAAGCTTGATGAGGAAAAAAAGCCCACTAAGTTGATATTAATAGTTTTCTTATCAATAAAGTTTGTTAAAAAAAAACCTTAGTTAAAATTAGTTGTTAACTTGTCAATAAAGCTTGTTGGGGAAAAAAATATTTATGCTAATGGACTCTCTAGTCAATAAAGCTTGTTAAAAAAAAAACCTCGGAAATGTTTAATAGTTTTCCTGTCAATAAAGCTTCATGAGGAAAAAAAAGCCCACTTAGCTGATGTTAATTGTTTCACTTGTCAATAAAGCTTGTTGAGGAAAAAAATATGTTGATAAGAACGGTCTCAATTGATCCTATAGCTTGAAAAAAAAAAAAAACCTGATGATGTTAAGCACTGTATGCTAAGAGATAATGGGGAAAGACAGTCTTGCTGAGCTGTCTGAGACGTGAATATGCTCATACGTGATATTCATTTTATGATATTACGTGTTCTTGTCAATAAAGCTTGTTGAAAAAAACCCGATGTCATTTATGTTAAGTCAATAAAGCTTGTTGATTAAAAAAAACATTTTGACATAAAGACAAAGCAAGCCAATAAAGCTTGGTTTGAAAGGTTCCTAAAGGCTGGTGTGAGTGACGTCAGGGTGTCATGGCGGCACCAGTGCCGATTCCCGGCTCAGATGAGGAGGATGAGCCCGGGAGGAAGGCTCGGGGGAGGCCGCGGCTCACGGATACAGACCGGGCCCGGCGGAGGCTGGAGTCCCGCAAGAAATATGACGTGCGGAGGGTTTACCTGGGGGAAGCGCACAGGGCCTGGGTGCGGAGGAGGGAGAGAGGAGGAGGAGAGGCGTGGAGCGACGCCAGGCTGGCCGCATATCTCCTGGGACTGGAGAGACCGGGGTGAGGCGGGCACCAAGCGTATGAGATATATATATATATATATAATTGTAAGCTCTTCGGGCAGGGCCTCACTGCCGCTTGTCGTCAGTTACCTGTTGCGTTTCGCGCCGTCGTTTTGTGCGTTATTAACCTTGTATTGACATTTTGTAAAAGGGCTGCACACTAAACTGTGGCGCTATATGAATAAAATGATACATTTGTGTGTTTATGGAGAGGTGTGTGTGTGTGTGTTTGTGTTTTCTCCTTTTATTTAGTAATACAGCAGCATCCTATTCTGCAGCGCAGTGCACTGAGAGAACAGTAGTTACACAAACAGAATGAGGTGCAAATGAACGCACTGCCGCCACATTAAGTACTGAGGGTCCGACTCGTGAGCGTGCATAGTTTAGAGGGGAAGATAAAGTCTGTAGTGTGAGACCGAGTATGTGTCCAGATGGAGTTTGGTTCAGCAGGACTGTGCATGAGTGTATATAGAAAGAGAGGGGTGTACAGTATGTGTGCATGTGTCCGAGGATCTTCCATGTACTGCAGTTGCTGTACATAATTTCAGTATGTATGTGTCAGTATCAATGTGAAGGGATTGGGGCACACACTTCAATAGTAAAGACCAGACTACTGGGGACGGTGCTGAGAACCTATAAGGTACTGTACAAAAATAACAGAGATGAGCACACAAAAAATATGCAGAAAAGTCTTGTTGCTCTTGATAAAGGCTCCAGAAGCTAGCCGAAACGTTGGACATTTCTGTATATTTTTGGTGTGCCTATCCCTTTGTTATATATATATATATATATATATATTCACACAATCATAAAATCTGCATGCTACTTGAAGAACAGGAAAATGCCAGAGCAATGGAGTAATGCCAGAGTTATTATCCACAAGGAAGGAGGCACAGATGTCCTCAGGAACTACAGACCAAGCAGCCCACTTCCAATCACTTACAAGGGTTTTATGAAGATACTGTACTCGCTAGTCAGCCGGCAAAAGACCCCGTACTTCGCTCAGCCTAGAGAACGTGCCGGATTTACCAGGGGGATACAACACAATGGGCCACATCCAAGTCGTACAAGAAGTGATTTCCCGAAATAATGAATACGATCTCCCGCTCATGTTAGGATTCGTAGATTAGGAAAAATCATTTGGTTCTGTCTACACCTCAGCGGGCTTAGATGCAGAAAGAAGACGAAGTGTATGTTAATATTATAAGAATATTTCATATATATTAGGGAGAAGGAGCGGCAGTGAGTAACGACACTGACTGGCACTGAGTTTGAAGCAGGGGAACCTGGTTCAATTCCTGGTCGGCTCCTTGTGACCTTGGGCAAGTCACTTTATCTCCCTGTGCCTCAGGCACCAAAATCATAGATTGTAAGCTCCACGGGGCAGGGACCTGCGCCTGCAAAATGTCTCTGTAAAACTAGCAGCGCTATACAAGAACATACTATTATTATTATTTATTTCCGAGAATCCCACATCAACCATTATATTACATCAAGATATAAGCAAGATGAGGATCAGCGAGGGAGTGCGGCTCGGAGACACCGCGTCGCCAGGATCAGCGAGGGAGTGCGGCCGGGAGACACTGCGTCACAAGGATCAGCGAGGGAGTGCGACCATGAAACACTGTGTCACCAGGATCAGCGAGGGAGCGCGGCAGAGAGACAACATGTCACCAGGATCAGCGAGGGAGTGCGGGAGACACCGTGTAACCAAGATCAGCGAGGGAGTGCGGCCGGGAGACACAGCGTCACCAGGATCAGCGAGGGAGTGCGGCAGAGAGACAACATGTCACCAGGATCAGCGAGGGAGTGCGGGAGACACCGTGTAACCAAGATCAGCGAGGGAGTGCGGCCGGGAGACACAGCGTCACCAGGATCAGCGAGGGAGTGGGAGACACCGTGTCACCAGGATCAGTGAGGGAGTGCGGCCGGGAGACACAGCGTCACCAGGATCAGCGAGGGAGTGGGGCCGGGAGACACCGCATCACCAGGATCAGCGAGGGAGTGCGGCCAGGAGACACAGCGTCACCAGGATCAGCGAGGGAGTGCGGCCGGGAGACACTGCATCACCAGGATCAGCGAGGGAGTGCGGCCGGGAGACACCGGGTCACCAGGATCAGCGAGGGAGTGCAGCCGGGAGACACCGTGTCGCCAGGATCAGCGAGGGAGTGCGGCCGGGAGACACCGTGTCACCAGGATCAGCGAGGGAGTGCGGCCGGGAGACACCGTGTCACCAGGATCAGCGAGGGAGTACGGGAGACACTGTGTCACCAGGATCAGCGAGGGAGTGCGGCCGGGAGACACCGCGTCACCAGGATCAGCGAGGGAGTGCGGCCGGGAGACACCGCGTCACCAGGATCAGCGAGGGAGTGCGGCCGGGAGACACAGTGTTACCAGGATCAGTGAGGGAGTGCGGCCGGGAGACACAGTGTTACCAAAGCTTCTCACTGCAACACGTAGAATTGTTCAAGACATTGAATTGAGAAGAAAAAGGAATCAAATTCAACAGTGAATATTTGACGCCCCTACGATCTGCAGACAACATTGTAAACCCATTCATTCTTTTTCCCGTTTCTCTGGGTCATACCCAGCATGCATCTCTCCGTAATCCTTTGCGTTGTCTGAAGCTTCTGAATTATGTTCATATTTAGGTTCCAAGTGTCACACCCATACGTGAGCGCGGGCAGGATACACGGGTCACACCCATACGTGAGCGCGGGCAGGATACACGGGTCACATCCATACGTGAGCGCGGGCAGGATACACGGGTCACATCCATACGTGAGCGCGGGCAGGATACACGGGTCACACCCATACGTGAGCGCGGGCAGGATACACGGGTCACACCCATACGTGAGCGCGGGCAGGATACACGGGTCACACCCATACGTGAGCGTGGGCAGGATACACGGGTCACACCCATACGTGAGTGCGGGCAGGATACACGGGTCACACCCATACGTGAGTGCGGGCAGGATACACGGGTCACACCCATACGTGAGCGCGAGCAGGATACACGGGTCACACCCATAAGTGAGCGCGGGCAGGATACACGGTCACACCCATACGTGAGCGTGGGCAGGATACACGGGTCACATCCATACGTGAGCGCGGACAGGATACACGGGTCACACCCATACGTGAGTGCGGGCAGGATACACGGGTCACATCCATACGTGAGCACGGGCAGGATACACGGGTCACAGCCATACGTGAGCGCGGGCAGGATACACGGGTCACATCCATACGTGAGCGCGGGTAGGATACACGGGTCACAGCCATACGTGAGCGCGGGCAGGATACACGGTCACACCCATACGTGAGCGTGGGCAGGATACACGGGTCACAGCCATACGTGAGCGCGGGCAGGATACACGGGTCACATCCATACGTGAGCGCGGGAAGGATACACGGGTCACATCCATACGTGAGCGCGGACAGGATACACGGGTCACACCCATACGTGAGCGCGGGCAGGATACACGGGTCACATCCATACGTGAGCACGGGCAGGATACACGGGTCACAGCCATACGTGAGCGCGGGCAGGATACACTGGTCACACCCATACGTGAGTGCGGGCATGGTACACGGGTCACACCCATACGTGAGCGCGGGCATCATACACGGGTCACACCCATACGTGAGCGCGGGCAGGGTACACGGGTCACACCCATACGTGAGCGCGGGCAGGATACACGGGTCACATCCATATGTGAGCGCGGGCAGGATACACGGGTCACATCCATACGTGAGCGCGGGCAGGATACACGGGTCACACCCATACGTGAGCGATGGGCAGGATACACGCGTCACACCCATACGTGAGCGCGGGCAGGATACATGGGTCACACCCATACGTGAGCGCTGGCAGGATACACGCGTCACACCCATACGTGAGCGCGGGCAGGATACACGCGTCACACCCATACGTGAGTGCGGGCAGGATACACGGGTCACACCCATACGTGAGCGCGGGCAGGGTACACGGGTCACACACTTTCCTCTTGAGGCGCAGTGGGAGGTTCCCTTGTAAGATTGTCTGGTTTCTTCCCAACGCGTGTCCGTCCCGTCTTCCTTCTCCTGTTAATTTTATTCCATTTATTCCAGTCTATGTATATATGGAGACTACTGTGTGTTGAGGCTGGCGGGATGGAGGGGGGGGGGGGGGAAGAAAGAGGAGAGAGATGTATACAGAGGGAGGGGGGGAAGTGTTACTCGTGGTACTCCATATCACTCATCACATGCTCTGTGTGTTACAGGAAACCCTCGGACAACATCCAGGGAAGCGACCAGCGCAAGAAACGTAAGTCTGATATCCAAGGAATATGGGGACGGAAAACTCACGGAGGGGGCCACGTGGGCGGGGAGAACCTCTAGGGCTAGATGCAGGGCAGGAACCTCTAGGGCTGGATACAGAGGCAGGAACCTCTAGGGAGGACGCAGGATCTGGCACCTCTAGGGCTGGAAAGCTCAGCCCTCTCCCTGTCTCCCCCTCCCCCCCCCCCCCCCCCACGTAGGACGGAGACGCTGCGTGAACAGCCTACAGAGCCTAGTGACGTGGTACCAGGACCACGGGAGCCGCTGCCTCCACGAGCCCACGCTGTCCGAGCTGGACACTAACCACGTTCTGTATGCCACGGCCGTGTGGCAGTGCCACGCCGGGCACCGCTTCTTCCAGGACCTGCGCTGCCCGCTCAAGACGCTCAACCACAGAGGTGAGGAACCCCCCCCCCCCATTAAAAGACTCCCCCTCAAGATGGAGGGCCCGAGGAGGATAGTGTGAGAGAGGGAGATTGGTGAAGATGGCCGTGGCACTGCCACGATAATCCCAATAATCGCGGCGTTTCTCCCGCTCGCAGGCGGTGACGACGGCGCCTGCTCGGACGCCTCCTCTAGCAGCTCTGCAGCCGCAGAGCGGTTACCCGAAATCTTCATCCCCTATTCGGGCGAGAGCCCCGTCCACGTGCCCCGCCCGCCCCCGTCGGAGAGCCCGGGAGAGGCGGGGGCGCGGGACGCCGACACCGTGGTGTGCGTCCCGGTGCAGATGAGTCCGGGCACGGCGGGTCTTTACACAAGGGTGACGGAGGAGCTGGGGCACGTGGTGGCCACGAGTGTCCCCTCGCAGGTCATCATCATCGCCGGGCCGGGGTACGAGGAGCTGGCGGCGCAGGGGATCCGGTTGGACGTGACGTCGATGGGCGAGGGAGAGGTGGGGACCTGCGCAGCGCTGGAGGCAGTGTCGGCGTACACTCAGACGGAGGAGAGGAGTGTGGGGACAGTGACGGGTAAGCGGGACAGGAGGGAGCTATGGGACATTGTCTGTCCCTCCCACCGCAGGGTGACACAGTGACACAGGCAGGAGGGAGCTATGGGACATGGAGTCTGTCCCTCCCCCCGCAGGGTGACACAGTGACACAGACAGGAGGGAGCTATGGGACATGGAGTCTGTTCCTCCCCCCGCAGGGTGACACAGTGACACAGACAGGAGGGAGCTATGGGACACGGAGTCTGTCCCTCCCCCCGCAGGGTGACACAGTGACACAGACAGGAGGGAGCTATGGGACACGGAGTCTGTCCCTCCCCCCGCAGGGTGACACAGTGACACAGACAGGAGGGAGCTATGGGACATGGAGTCTGTCCCTCCACCCGCAGGGTGACACAGTGACACAGACAGGAGGGAGCTATGGGACATTGTCTGTCCCTCCCCCTGCAGGGTGACACAGTGACACAGACAGGAGGGAGCTATGGGACATTGTCTGTCCCTCCCACCGCAGGGTGACACAGTGACACAGACAGGAGGGAGCTATGGGACATAGAGTCTGTCCCTCCCACCGCAGGGTGACACAGTGACACAGACAGGAGGGAGTTATGGGACATGGAGTCTGTCCCTCCCCCTACAGGGTGACAGACAGGAGGGAGCTATGGGACATGGAGTCTGTCCCTCCCCCTACAGGGTGACAGACAGGAGGGAGCTATGGGACACGGAGTCTGTCCCTCCCCCCGCAGGGTGCCACAGTGACACAGACAGGAGGGAGCTATGGGACATGGAGTCTGTCCCTCCCCCTGCAGGGTAACACATACAGGAGGGAGCTATGGGACATGGAGTCTGTCCCTCCCCCCGCAGGGTGACACAGTGACACAGACAGGATTGAGCTATGGGACATGGAGTCTGTCCCTCCCACCACAGGGTGACACAGTGACACAGACAGGAGGGAGCTATGGGACATTGTCTGTCCCTCCCACCGCAGGGTGACACAGTGACACAGACAGGAGGGAGCTATGGGACATGGAGTCTGTCCCTCCCCCCGCAGGGTGACACAGTGACACAGACAGGAGGGAGCTATGGGACATTGTCTGTCCCTCCCACCGCAGGGTGACACAGTGACACAGACAAGAGGGAGCTAAGGGACATGGAGTCTGTTCCTCCCACCGCAGGGTGACACAGTGACACAGACAGGAGGGAGCTATGGGACATGGAGTCTGTCCCTCCCACCGCAGGGTGACACAGTGACACAGACAAGAGGGAGCTAAGGGACATGGAGTCTGTTCCTCCCACCGCAGGGTGACACAGTGACACAGACAGGAGGGAGCTATGGGACATGGAGTCTGTCCCTCCCACCGCAGGGTGACACAGTGACACAGACAGGAGGGAGTTATGGGACATGGAGTCTGTCCCTCCCCCTACAGGGTGACAGACAGGAGGGAGCTATGGGACATGGAGTCTGTCCCTCCCCCTACAGGGTGACAGACAGGAGGGAGCTATGGGACACGGAGTCTGTCCCTCCCCCCGCAGGGTGCCACAGTGACACAGACAGGAGGGAGCTATGGGACATGGAGTCTGTCCCTCCCCCTGCAGGGTGACACATACAGGAGGGAGCAATGGGACATGGAGTCTGTCCCTCCCCCCGCAGGGTGACACAGTGACACAGACAGGATTGAGCTATGGGACATGGAGTCTGTCCCTCCCACCACAGGGTGACACAGTGACACAGACAGGAGGGAGCTATGGGACATTGTCTGTCCCTCCCACCGCAGGGTGACACAGACAGGAGGGAGCTATGAGACATGGAGTCTGTCCCTCCCACCGCAGGGTGACACGGTGACACAGACAGGAGGGAGCTATGGGACATGGAGTCTGTCCCTCCCCCTACAGGGTGACAGACAGTAGGGAGCTATGGGACATGGAGTCTGTCCCTCCCCCCGCAGGGTGCCACAGTGACACAGACAGGAGGGAGCTATGGGACATGGAGTCTGTCCCTCCCACTGCAGGGTGACACAGACAGGAGGGAGCTATGGGACATGGAGTCTGTCCCTCCCCCCGCAGGGTGACACAGTGACACAGACAGGAGGGAGCTATGGGACATGGAGTCTGTCCCTCCCCCCGCAGGGTGACACAGTGACACAGACAGGAATGAGCTATGGGACATGGAGTCTGTCCCTCCCACCACAGGGTGACACAGTGACACAGACAGGAGGGAGCTATGGGACATTGTCTGTCCCTCCCACCGCAGGGTGACACAGACAGGAGGGAGCTATGAGACATGGAGTCTGTCCCTCCCACCACAGGGTGACACAGTGACACAGACAGGAGGGAGCTATGGGACATGGAGTCTGTCCCTCCCCCTGCAGGGTGACACAGTGACACAGACAGGAGGGAGCTATGGGACATGGAGTCTGTCCCTCCCCCCGCAGGGTGACACAGTGACACAGACAGGAGGGAGCTATGGGACATGGAGTCTGTCCCTCCCACCGCAGGGTGACACAGTGACACAGACAGGAGGGAGCTATGGGACATGGAGTCTGTCCCTCCCCCCGCAGGGTGACACAGTGACACAGACAGGAGGGAGCTATGGGACATGGAGTCTGTCCCTCCCACCGCAGGGTGACACAGTGACACAGACAGGAGGGAGCTATGGGACATGGAGTCTGTCCCTCCCCCCGCAGGGTGACACAGTGACACAGACAGGAGGGAGCTATGGGACATGGAGTCTGTCCCTCCCCCCCGCAGGGTGACACAGTGACACAGACAGGAGGGAGCTATGGGACATGGAGTCTGTCCCTCCCCCGCAGTGTGACACAGACAGGAGGGAGCTATGGGACATGGAGTCTGTCCCTCCCCCCGCAGGGTGACACAGACAGGAGGGAGCTATGGGACATGGAGTCTGTCCCTCCCCCCGCAGGGTGACACAGTGACACAGACAGGAGGGAGTTATGGGACATGGAGTCTGTCCCTCCCCCTACAGGGTGACAGACAGGAGGGAGCAATGGGACATGGAGTCTGTCCCTCCCCCCGCAGGGTGACACAGTGACACAGACAGGAGGGAGCTATGGGACATGGAGTCTGTCCCTCCCCCCGCAGGGTGACACAGTGACACAGACATTAGGGAGCTATGGTACATGGAGTCTGTCCCTCCCCCTACAGGGTGACAGACAGGAGGGAGCCGCTGAGTCTGTCCCTCTCTTCTCCCTTTCAGAGGAGGAGTCGCTGTATTCTCTGCAGAGGGAGCAGGGGGGTGAGACGGAAGCGCCTGGTGAAGAATTGGCCCCCCAGCCGTGTGACGATAACGCTGCTCTGGGACTGACCGGGCTGGAACATGTGGGGGACAAGGATTACAGGACTGACACGGAGCAGCGGGTCCCCAAAGAGCCAGACAAGTGAGTGTGAGTGCTGCTTCACCTCATGTGCGTCAGGGGGCGGCCATCTTTAATTCTGTGATGCTATTCCCTGCAGTAGGAAGCGGCCATTTTGAATCTGGGACGTCACTTGTGCCAGGGCATCGGCGCATTACTCTGCCGGCGTTCTCCTCTCCCTGCTGCAGGAAGTGATCACGGCTTCAAGATGGCCGCTCACTTTCGCCTGACCCCCTGACGTCATTTTGTGTCACACGTTCAGGGTGACCTTGTCCGCACAGCCCAAAGTGACATCACAGCTTCTCCCCAGGGTCACTTCCCAACCCGCAGGAAGTGACATCACAGCTTCTCCCCAGGGCCACTTCCCAACCCGCAGGAAGTGACATCACAGCTTCTCCCCAGGTCCACTTCCCAACCCGCAGGAAGTGACATCACAGCTTCTCCCCAGGGCCACTTCCCAACCCACAGGAAGTGACATCACAGCTTCTCCCCAGGGCTACTTCCCAACCCGCAGGAAGTGACATCACAGCTTCTCCCCAGGGCTACTTCCCAAACCACAGGAAGTGACATCAAAGCTCCCCAGGGCCACTTCCCAAGCCGCAGGAAGTGACATCACAGCTTCTCCCCAGGGCCACTTCCCAAGCCGCAGGAAGTGACATCACAGCTTCTTCCCAGGGCTACTTCCCAAGCCGCAGGAAGTGACATCACAGCTTCTCCCAAGGGCCATTTCCCAAACCGCAGGAAGTGACATCACAGCTTCTCCCCAGGGCAACTTCCCAAACCGCAGGAAGTGACATCAGCAGTTCAGCATGGCGGCCGTGTAACCCCTTCCCCCACTAAACGGGGTGTATAGGGCGTAGCGGTCAGAGTGCTCAGAGCGGCCATGTTGGTGCGTGTGTTTCAGGAGGCGGAGTCGGCGCGGGCGCGGGCCGGATGCTGACGGGATGCTGCAGATGTTTCACTGTCCGTTCGAGGGCTGCACACAGGTGTACACAACGCTGAGCAGCTCGCAGGTGTGTGAGCCGAGGTCCCTCTGTGTCACCTGTCCTGCTGTGACCGTCACCTCTGTGTCACCTGTCCTGCTGTGACTGTCACCTGTCCTGCTGTGACCGTCACCTCTGTCACCTGTCCTGCTGTGACTGTCACCTGTTCTGCTGTGACTGTCACCTCTGTGTCTCTCCTGTCCTGCTGTGACGGTCACCTCTGTGTCTCTCCTGTCCTGCTGTGACTGTCACCTCTGTGTCACCTGTCCTGCTGTGACTGTCACCTCTGTGTCACCTGTCCTGCTGTGACTGTCCCCTCTGTGTCACCTGTCCTGCTGTGACCGCCACATGTGTCAGACTGTACCTCTCCCCCCCTTTGTCACCAAGCTCTGCCCTGTGCTTGTCCCCTCCCTGCGCTGAGCTGTCACGTCTGTGTCCCCTCCCTCCGCTGAGCTGTCACTGTGTCCCCTCCCTGCGCTGAGCTGACACTGTGTCCCTGCGCTGAGCTGTCACTGTGTCCCCTCCCTGCGCTGAGCTGTCACTCTCTGTGTCCCCTCCCTGCGCTGAGCTGTCACTCTCTGTGTCCCCTCCCTGCGCTGAGATGTCATTCTCTATATCCCCTCCCTGCCCTGAGCTGTCACTCTCTTGTGTCCCCTCCCTGCGCTGAGCTGTCACTCTCTGTGTCCCCTCCCTGCGCTGAGCTGTCTCTCTCTGTGTCCCCTCCCTGCGCTGAGCTGTCACTCTCTGTGTCCCCTCCCTGCGCTGAGGTGTCACTCTCTGTGTCCCCTCCCTGCGCTGAGCTGCCACTCTCTGTGTCCCCTCCCTGCCCTGAGCTGTCACTCTCTGTGTCCCCTCCCTGCGCTGAGCTGTCACTCTCTGTGTCCCCTCCCTGTGCTGAGCTGTCACTATATCCCCAACCTGCCCTGAGCTGTCACTCTCTGTGTCCCCTCCCTGCCCTGAGCTGTCACTCTCTGTGTCCCCTCCCTGCGCTGACCTGTCACTCTCTGTGTCCCCTCCCTGCCCTGAGCTGTCACTCTCGTTGTCCCCTCCCTGCCCTTAGCTGTCACTCTGTCTCCTCCCTGCGCTGTCACTCTCTGTGTCCCCTCCCTGCCCTGAGCTGTCACTCTCTGTGTCCCCTCCCTGCGCTGAGTTGTCACTCTCTGTGTCCCCTCCCTGCGCTGAGCTGTCACTCTCTGTGTCCTCTCCCTGCCCTGAGCTGTCACTCTCTGTGTCCCCTCCCTGCGCTAAGCTGTCACTCTCTATGTCCCCTCCCTGCCCTGAGCTGTCACTCTGTGTCCCCTCCCTGCCCTGAGCTGTCACTCTCTGTGTCCCCTCCCTGCGCTGAGCTGTCACTCTCTGTGTCCCCTCCCTGCGCTGAGCTGTCACTCTCTATGTCCCCTCCCTGCGCTGAGCTGTCACTCTCTGTGTCCCCTCCCTGCGCTGAGCTGTTACTCTCTGTGTCCCCTCCCTGCGCTGAGCTGTCACTCTCTGTGTCCCCTCCCTGCGCTGAGCTGTCACTCTCTGTGTCCCCTCCCTGCGCTGAGCTGTCACTCTCTGTGTCCCCTCCCTGCGGTGAGCTGTCACTCTCTGTGTCCTCTCCCTGCCCTGAGGTGTCACTCTCTGTGTCCCCTCCCTGCGCTGAGCTGTCACTCTCTGTGTCCCCTCCCTGCGCTGAGCTGTCACTCTCTGTGTCCCCTCCCTGCGCTGAGCTGTCACTCTCTGTGTCCCCTCCCTGCGCTGACCTGTCACTCTCTGTGTCCCCTCCCTGCGCTGAGCTGTCACTCTCTGTGTCCCCTCCCTGCGCTGAGCTGTCACTCTCTGTGTCCCCTCCCTGCGCTGAGCTGTCACTCTCTGTGTCCCCTCCCTGCGCTGAGCTGTCACTCTCTGTGTCCCCTCCCTGCGCTGAGCTGTCACTCTCTGTGTCCCCTCCCTGCGCTGAGCTGTCACTCTCTGTGTCCCCTCCCTGCGCTGAGCTGTCACTCTCTGTGTCCCCTCCCTGCGCTGAGCTGTCACTCTCTGTGTCCCCTCCCTGCGCTGAGCTGTCACTCTGTGTCTCCTCCCTGCCCTGAGCTGTCACTCTCTGTGTCCCCTCCCTGCGCTGAGCTGTCACTCTCTATGTCCCCTCCCTGCGCTGAGCTGTCACTCTCTATGTCCCCTCCCTGCGCTGAGCTGTCACTCTCTGTGTCCCCTCCCTGCGCTGAGCTGTCACTCTCTGTGTCCCCTCCCTGCGCTGAGCTGTCACTCTCTGTGTCCCCTCCCTGCGCTGAGCTGTCACTCTCTGTGTCCCCTCCCTGCGCTGAGCTGTCACTCTCTGTGTCCCCTCCCTGCGCTGAGCTGTCACTCTCTATGTCCCCTCCCTGCGCTGAGCTGTCACTCTCTGTGTCCCCTCCCTGCGCTGAGCTGTCACTCTCTATGTCCCCTCCCTGCGCTGAGCTGTCACTCTCTGTGTCCCCTCCCTGCGCTGAGCTGTCACTCTCTATGTCCCCTCCCTGCGCTGAGCTGTCACTCTCTGTGTCCCCTCCTCAGAATCACACAAACCTAGTTCACAGAAAGGGTAAAACCAAGGTGTGCCCGGAGCCCGGCTGTGAGAAACGCTTCTACCTGTCCAACCACCTGCGGAGACACATGCTGATCCATACAGGTACCCGGGCAAAGGGCGGGCACACAGCCTGGCACCTCTAGGGCTGGGCACAGGGTGGGAACACTGCCTGGCACCTCTAGGGCTGGGCAAAGGGCGGGCACACAGCCTGGCACCTCTAGGGCTGGGCACAGGGATACAGAGACTGGCACCTCTAGGGCTGGGCACAGGGATACAGAGACTGGCACCTCTAGGGCTGGGCACAGGGATACAGAGACTGGCACCTCTAGGGCTGGGCACAGGGATACAGAGCCTGGCACCTCTAGGGCAGGACACAGGGATACAGAGCCTGGCACCTCTAGGGCAGGCACAGGGATACAGAGCCTGGCACCTCTAGGGCAGGACACAGGGATACAGAGCCTGGCACCTCTAGGACAGGATACAGGGATACAGAGCCTGGCACCTCTAGAGCCGGACACAGGGATACAAAGCCTGGCACCTCTAGGGCAGGACACTGGGATACAGAGCCTGGCACATCTAGGGCTGGACACATTGATACAGAGCCTGGCACCTCTAGGGCTGAACACAGGGATACAAAGCCTGGCACCTCTATGGCTGGGCACAGGGATACAGAGCCTGGCACCTCTAGGGCTGGGCACAGGGATACAGAGCCTGGCACCTCTAGGGCTGGTACAGGGGATACAGAGCCTGGCACCTCTAGGGCTGAACACAGGGATACAGAGCCTGGCACCTCTAGGGCTGAACACAGGGATACAGAGCCTGGCACCTCTAGGGATGGACACAGGGATACAGAGCCTGGCACCTCTAGGGCAGGACACAGGGATACAGAACCTGGCACCTCTAGGGCAGGACACAGGGATACAGAGCCTGGCACCTCTAGGGCAGGACACAGGGATACACAGCCTGGCACCTCTAGAGCAGGACACAGGGATACAGAGCCTGGCACCTCTAGGGCTGGGCACAGGGATACGGAGCCTGGCACCTCTAGGGCAGGACACAGGGATACACATCCTGGCACCTCTAGGGTTGGACACAGGGATACAGAGCCTGGCACCTCTAGGGTTGGACACAGGGATACGGAGCCTGGCACCTCTAGGGCAGGACACAGGGATACACATCCTGGCACCTTTAGGGTTGGACACAGGGATACAGAGCCTGGCACCTCTAGGGCAGGACACAGGGATACAGAGCCTGGCACCTCTAGGGCAGGACACAGGGTTACAGAGCCTGGCACCTCTAGGACAGGACACAGGGATACAGAGCCTGATACCTCTAGGGCAGGACACAGGGATACAGAGCCTGGCACCTCTAGGGCAGGACACAGGGATACAGAGCCTGGCACCTCTAGGGCTGGACACAGGAATACAGAGCCTGGCACCTCTAGGGCTGGGCACAGGGATACACAACCTGGCACCTCTAGGGCAGGACACAGGGATACAGAGCCTGGCACCTCTAGGGCAGGGCACAGGGATACAGAGCCTGGCACCTCTAGGGCAGGGCACAGGGATACAGAGCCTGGCACCTCTAGGGCTGGGCACAGGGTCTCACACAGAGGCTGGTACCTCTAGGACTAGTGACTTTTCCTCTCTCCCGAGATGTTCGTGAATTTATCTGTGAAACGTGCGGGAAATCATTCAAAAGGAAAAATCACCTGGAGGTTCACAGGAGAACTCACACCGGGGAGACCCCCCTACAGTAAGAGACCCCCTACAGTGTGTGTGAGACCCCCTAGTGTGTGTGAGACCCCCTACAGTAAGAGACCCCCTACAGTGTGTGTGAGACCCCCTACAGTGTGTGTGAGACCCCCTACAGTGTGTGTGAGACCCCCTACAGTGTGTGTGAGACCCCCTACAGTAAGAGACCCCCTACAGTGTGTGTGAGACCCCCTACAGTAAGAGACCCCCTACAGTGTGTGTGAGACCCCCTACAGTGTGTGTGAGACCCCCTAGTGTGTGTGAGACCCCCTACAGTGTGTGTGAGAGCCCCTACAGTAAGAGACCCCCTACAGTGTGTGTGAGACCCCCTACAGTGTGTGTGAGACCCCCTACAGTGTGTGTGAGACCCCCTACAGTGTATGTGAGACCCCCTACAGTGTGTGTGTGAGACCCCCCTACAGTAAGAGACCCCCTACAGTGTGTGTGAGACCCCCTACAGTAAGAGACCCCCTACAGTGTGTGTGAGACCCCCTACAGTAAGAGACCCCCTACAGTGTGTGTGAGACCCCCTACAGTAAGAGACCCCCTACAGTGTGTGTGAGACCCCCTACATTAAGAGACCCCCTACAGTAAGATACCCCCTACAGTGTGTGTGAGACCCCCCTACAGTGTGTGTGAGACCCCCCTACAGTGTGTGTGAGACCCCCTACAGTGTGTGTGAGACCCCCCTACAATGTGTGTGAGACCCCTACAGTGTGTGTGAGACCCCCCTACAGTGTGTGTGAGACCCCTACAGGGTGTGTGAGACCCCCCTACAGTGTGTGTGAGACCGCCCTACAGTGTGTGTGAGACCGCCCTACAGTGTGTGTGAGACCCCCCTACAGTGTGTGTGAGACCCCCCTACAATGTGTGTGAGACCGCCCTACAGTGTGTGTGAGACCCCCCTACAGTGTGTGTGAGACCCCCCTACAGTGTGTGTGAGACCCCCCTACAGTGTGTGTGAGACCGCCCTACAGTGTGTGTGAGACCCCCTACAGTGTGTGTGAGACCCCCCTACAGTGTGTGTGAGACCGCCCTACAGTGTGTGTGAGACCCCCTACAGTGTGTGTGAGATCCCCTACAGTGTGTGTGAGACCCCCCTACAGTGTGTGTGAGACCCCCTACAGTGTGTGTGAGACCCCCCTACAGTAAGAGACCCTCTACAGTCTGTGTGAGACCCCCTACAGTGTGTGTGAGACACCCTATAGTGTGTGTGAGACCCCTTTACAGTGTGTGTGAGACCCCCCTACAGTAAGAGACCCCCTACAGTGTGTGTGTGAGACCCCCTAGTGTGTGTGAGACCTCCTACAGTGTGTGTGAGACCCCCTACAGTGTGTGTGAGACCCCCCTACAGTAAGAGACCCCCTACAGTGTGTGTGAGACCCCCTACAGTAAGAGACCCCCTACAGTGTGTGTGAGACCCCCCTACAGTGTGTGTGAGACCCCCTACAGTGTGTGTGAGACCCCCCTACAGTGTGTGTGAGACCCCTACAGTGTGTGTGAGACCCCCCTACAGTGTGTGTGAGACCCCTACAGGGTGTGTGAGACCCCCCTACAGTGTGTGTGAGACCCCCCTACAGTGTGTGTGAGACCGCCCTACAGTGTGTGTGAGATCCCCTACAGTGTGTGTGAGACCCCCCTACAGTGTGTGTGAGACCCCCTACAGTGTGTGTGAGACCCCCCTACAGTAAGAGACCCCCTACAGTCTGTGTGAGACCCCCTACAGTGTGTGTGAGACCCCCTATAGTGTGTGTGAGACCCCCCTACAGTGTGTGTGAGACCCCCCTACAGTAAGAGACCCCCTACAGTGTGTGTGTGAGACCCCCTAGTGTGTGTGAGACCTCCTACAGTGTGTGTGAGACACCCTACAGTGTGTGTGAGACCCCCTACAGTGTGTGTGAGACCCCCCTACAGTGTGTGTGAGATCCCCTACAGTGTGTGTGAGACCCCCTACAGTGTGTGTGGGAGACCCCCTACAGTGTGTGTGAGACCCCCCTACAGTAAGAGACCCCCTACAGTGTGTGTGAGACCCTCCTACAGTAAGAGACCCCCTACAGTGTATGTGAGACCCCCTAGTGTGTGTGAGACCCCCCTACAGTGTGTGTGAGACCCCCCTACAGTGTGTGTGAGACCCCCCTACAGTGTGTGTGAGACCCCCTACAGTGTGTGTGAGACCCCCTACAGTGTGTGTGAGACCCCCCTACAGTAAGAGACCCCCTACAGTGTGTGTGAGGGGGGAGGCTGGCACTGCCGCTGTGTATACATGTCATGGTGTAGTAGTGTATGAGTGGAGAGGCTGGCACTGCCGCTGCCCGCGCTGTGTATACATGTCACGGTGTAGCAGTGTGTGAGGGGAGAGGCTGGCACTGCCGCTGTGTGTACATTTCACGGTGTAGCAGTGTGTGTGAGGGGGGAGGCTGGCACTGCCGCTGTGTGTACATGTCACGGTGTAGCAGTGTGTGTGAGGGTGGAGGTTGGCACTGCCGCTGTGTATACATGTCACGGTGTAATAGTGTGTGTGAGGGGAGAGGCTGGCACTGCCGCTGCCCGCGCTGTGTATACATGTCACGGTGTAGCAGTGTGTGAGGGGAGAGGCTGGCACTGCCGCTGTGTATACATGTCACGGTGTAGTAGTGTGTGTGAGGGGGGAGGCTGGCACTGCCGCTGCGTATACATGTCACGGTGTAGCAGTGTGTGAGGGGAGAGGCTGGCACTGCCGCTGTGTATACATGTCACGGTGTAGTAGTGTGTGTGAGGGGGGAGGCTGGCACTGCGCTGCGTGTACATGTCACGGTGTAGCAGTGTGTGTGAGGGGGGAGGTTGGCACTGCCGCTGCGTGTACATGTCACGGTGTATTAGTGTGTGTGAGGGTGGAGGTTGGCACTGCTGCTGTGTGTACATGTCACGGTGTAGCAGTGTGTGTGAGGGGGGAGGCTGGCACTGCCGCTGTGTATACATGTCACGGTGTAGTAGTGTGTGTGAGGGGGGAGGCTGGCACTGCCGCTGCGTGTACATGTCACGGTGTAGTAGTGTGTGTGAGGGTGGAGGTTGGCACTGCCGCTGTGTATACATGTCACGGTGTAGCAGTGTGTGTGAGGGGGGAGGTTGGCACTGCCGCTGTGTGTACATGTCACGGTGTAGTAGTGTGTGTGAGGGTGGAGGTTGGCACTGCCGCTGTGTATACATGTCACGGTGTAGCAGTGTGTGTGAGGGGGGAGGTTGGCACTGCCGCTGTGTGTACATGTCACGGTGTAGTAGTGTGTGTGAGGGTGGAGGTTGGCACTGCCGCTGTGTGTACATGTCACGGTGTAGCAGTGTGTGTGAGGGTGGAGGCTGGCACTGCCGCTGTGTGTACATGTCACGGTGTAGTAGTGTGTGTGAGGGGGAGGCTGGCACTGCCGCTGTGTGTACATGTCACGGTGTAGCAGTGTGTGTGAGGGTGGAGGTTGGCACTGCCGCTGTGTATACATGTCACGGTGTAGCAGTGTGTGTGAGGGGGGAGGCTGGCACTGCCGCTGCGTATACATGTCACGGTGTAGCAGTGTGTGTGAGGGGGGAGGCTGGCACTGCCGCTGCGTGTACATGTCACGGTGTAGTAGTGTGTGTGAGCGGGGAGGCTGGCACTGCCGCTGTGTATACATGTCACGGTGTAGTAGTGTGTGTGAGGGGAGAGGCTGGCACTGCCGCTGCGTATACATGTCACGGTGTAGCAGTGTGTGTGAGGGGAGAGGCTGGCACTGCCGCTGTGTGTACATGTCACGGTGTAGTAGTGTGTGTGAGGGGGGAGGCTGGCACTGCCGCTGTGTGTACATGTCACGGTGTAGTAGTGTGTGTGAGGGGGGAGGCTGGCACTGCCGCTGCGTATACATGTCACGGTGTAGTAGTGTGTGTGAGGGGGGAGGCTGGCACTGCCGCTGTGTGTACATGTCACGGTGTGTAATAGTGTGTGTGAGGGGGGAGGCTGGCACTGCCGCTGTGTATACATGTCACGGTGTAGCAGTGTGTGTGAGGGGAGGCTGGCACTGCCGCTGTGTATACATGTCACGGTGTAGCAGTGTGTGTGAGGGGAGAGGCTGGCACTGCCGCTGTGTATACATGTCACGGTGTAGCAGTGTGTGTGAGGGGGGAGGCTGGCACTGCCGCTGCGTATACATGTCACGGTGTAGCAGTGTGTGTGAAGGGGGAGGCTGGCACTGCCGCTGTGTGTACATGTCACGGTGTATTAGTGTGTGTGAGGGGGGAGGCTGGCACTGCCGCTGCGTGTACATGTCACGGTGTAGTAGTGTGTGTGAGGGTGGAGGTTGGCACTGCCGCTGTGTGTACATGTCACGGTGTAGCAGTGTGCGTGAGGGTGGAGGCTGGCACTGCCGCTGTGTGTACATGTCACGGTGTAGTAGTGTGTGTGAGGGTGGAGGTTGGCACTGCCGCTGTGTGTACATGTCACGGTGTATTAGTGTGTGAGGGGGGAGGCTGGCACTGCCGCTGTGTATACATGTCACGGTGTAGCAGTGTGTGTGAGGGAGGAGAGGCTGGCACTGCCGCTGTGTATACATGTCACGGTGTAGCAGTGTGTGTGAGGGGGGAGGCTGGCACTGCCGCTGTGTATACATGTCACGGTGTAGCAGTGTGTGTGAAGGGGGAGGCTGGCACTGCCGCTGTGTATACATGTCACGGTGTAGCAGTGTGTGTGAAGGGGGAGGCTGGCACTGCCGCTGTGTATACATGTCACGGTGTAGCAGTGTGTGTGAAGGGGGAGGCTGGCACTGCCGCTGCGTATACATGTCACGGTGTAGCAGTGTGTGTGAGGGAGAGGCTGGCACTGCCGCTGTGTATACATGTCACGGTGTCGCAGTGTGTGTGAAGGGGGGAGAGGCTGGCACTGCCGCTGTGTATACATGTCACGGTGTAGTAGTGTGTGTGAGGGTGGAGGTTGGCACTTCGCTGTGTGTACATGTCACGGTGTAGGAGTGTGTGTGAGGGGGAGGCTGGCACTGCCGCTGTGTATACATGTCACGGTGTCGTAGTGTGTGTGAGGGGAGAGGCTGGCACTGCCGCTGTGTATACATGTCACGGTGTAGTAGTGTGTGTGAGGGGGGAGGCTGGCACTGCCGCTGTGTGTACATGTCACGGTGTAGTAGTGTGTGTGAGGGGGGAGGCTGGCACTGCCGCTGTGTGTACATGTCACGGTGTAGTAGTGTGTGTGAGGGGGGAGGCTGGCACTGCCGCTGCGTATACATGTCACGGTGTAGTAGTGTGTGTGAGGGGGGAGGCTGGCACTGCCGCTGTGTGTACATGTCACGGTGTGTAATAGTGTGTGTGAGGGGGGAGGCTGGCACTGCCGCTGTGTATACATGTCACGGTGTAGCAGTGTGTGTGAGGGGAGGCTGGCACTGCCGCTGTGTATACATGTCACGGTGTAGCAGTGTGTGTGAGGGGAGAGGCTGGCACTGCCGCTGTGTATACATGTCACGGTGTAGCAGTGTGTGTGAGGGGGGAGGCTGGCACTGCCGCTGCGTATACATGTCACGGTGTAGCAGTGTGTGTGAAGGGGGAGGCTGGCACTGCCGCTGTGTGTACATGTCACGGTGTATTAGTGTGTGTGAGGGGGGAGGCTGGCACTGCCGCTGCGTGTACATGTCACGGTGTAGTAGTGTGTGTGAGGGTGGAGGTTGGCACTGCCGCTGTGTGTACATGTCACGGTGTAGCAGTGTGCGTGAGGGTGGAGGCTGGCACTGCCGCTGTGTGTACATGTCACGGTGTAGTAGTGTGTGTGAGGGTGGAGGTTGGCACTGCCGCTGTGTGTACATGTCACGGTGTATTAGTGTGTGAGGGGGGAGGCTGGCACTGCCGCTGTGTATACATGTCACGGTGTAGCAGTGTGTGTGAGGGAGGAGAGGCTGGCACTGCCGCTGTGTATACATGTCACGGTGTAGCAGTGTGTGTGAGGGGGGAGGCTGGCACTGCCGCTGTGTATACATGTCACGGTGTAGCAGTGTGTGTGAAGGGGGAGGCTGGCACTGCCGCTGTGTATACATGTCACGGTGTAGCAGTGTGTGTGAAGGGGGAGGCTGGCACTGCCGCTGTGTATACATGTCACGGTGTAGCAGTGTGTGTGAAGGGGGAGGCTGGCACTGCCGCTGCGTATACATGTCACGGTGTAGCAGTGTGTGTGAGGGAGAGGCTGGCACTGCCGCTGTGTATACATGTCACGGTGTCGCAGTGTGTGTGAAGGGGGGAGAGGCTGGCACTGCCGCTGTGTATACATGTCACGGTGTAGTAGTGTGTGTGAGGGTGGAGGTTGGCACTTCGCTGTGTGTACATGTCACGGTGTAGGAGTGTGTGTGAGGGGGAGGCTGGCACTGCCGCTGTGTGTACATGTCACGGTGTAGCAGTGTGTGTGAGGGTGGAGGCTGGCACTGCCGCTGTGTGTACATGTCACGGTGTAGTAGTGTGTGTGAGGGTGGAGGTTGGCACTGCCGCTGTGTGTACATGTCACGGTGTATTAGTGTGTGAGGGGGGAGGCTGGCACTGCCGCTGTGTATACATGTCACGGTGTAGCAGTGTGTGTGAGGGAGGAGAGGCTGGCACTGCCGCTGTGTATACATGTCACGGTGTAGCAGTGTGTGTGAGGGGGGAGGCTGGCACTGCCGCTGTGTATACATGTCACGGTGTAGCAGTGTGTGTGAAGGGGGAGGCTGGCACTGCCGCTGTGTATACATGTCACGGTGTAGCAGTGTGTGTGAAGGGGGAGGCTGGCACTGCCGCTGTGTATACATGTCACGGTGTAGCAGTGTGTGTGAAGGGGGAGGCTGGCACTGCCGCTGCGTATACATGTCACGGTGTAGCAGTGTGTGTGAGGGAGAGGCTGGCACTGCCGCTGTGTATACATGTCACGGTGTCGCAGTGTGTGTGAAGGGGGGAGAGGCTGGCACTGCCGCTGTGTATACATGTCACGGTGTAGTAGTGTGTGTGAGGGTGGAGGTTGGCACTTCGCTGTGTGTACATGTCACGGTGTAGCAGTGTGTGTGAGGGGGAGGCTGGCACTGCCGCTGCGTGTACATGTCACGGTGTAGCAGTGTGTGTGAGGGAGAGGCTGGCACTGCCGCTGTGTATACATGTCACGGTGTCGCAGTGTGTGTGAAGGGGGGAGAGGCTGGCACTGCCGCTGTGTATACATGTCACGGTGTAGAAGTGTGTGTGAGGAGGGAGGCTGGCACTGCGCTGCGTGTACATGTCACGGTGTAGCAGTGTGTGTGAGGGAGAGGCTGGCACTGCCGCTGTGTATACATGTCACGGTGTCGCAGTGTGTGTGAAGGGGGGAGAGGCTGGCACTGCTGCTGTGTATACATGTCACGGTGTAGCAGTGTGTGTGAAGGGGGGAGAGGCTGGCACTGCCGCTGCGTATACATGTCACGGTGTAGCAGTGTGTGTGAGGGGGGAGGCTGGCACTGCCGCTGTGTGTACATGTCACGGTGTAGCAGTGTGTGTGAGGGGGGAGGCTGGCACTGCCGCTGTGTGTACATGTCACGGTGTATTAGTGTGTGTGAGGGGGGAGGCTGGCACTGCCGCTGTGTGTACATGTCACGGTGTAGTAGTGTGTGTGAGGGGGAGGCTGGCACTGCCGCTGCGTGTACATGTCACGGTGTAGCGGTGTGTGTGAAGGGGGGAGAGGCTGGCACTGCCGCTGTGTATACATGTCACGGTGTAGCGGTGTGTGTGAGGGGGGAGGCTGGCACTGCCGCTGTGTATACATGTCACGGTGTAGCAGTGTGTGTGAGGGAGAGGCTGGCACTGCCGCTGTGTATACATGTCACGGTGTCGCAGTGTGTGTGAAGGGGGAGGCTGGCACTGCCGCTGTGTATACATGTCACGGTGTAGCAGTGTGTGTGAAGGGGGAGGCTGGCATTGCCGCTGCGTATACAAGTCACGGTGTAGCAGTGTGTGTGAGGGGGGAGAGGCTGGCACTGCCGCTGTGTATACATGTCACGGTGTAGCAGTGTGTGTGAAGGGGGAGGCTGGCACTGCCGCTGTGTATACATGTCACGGTGTAGCAGTGTGTGTGAGGGGGGAGGCTGGCACTGCCGCTGTGTATACATGTCACGGTGTAGCAGTGTGTGTGAGGGGAGAGGCTGGCACTGCCGCTGCCCGCGCTGTGTATACATGTCACGGTGTAGCAGTGTGTGTGAGGGGGGAGGCTGGCACTGCCGCTGCGTATACATGTCACGGTGTATTAGTGTGTGTGAGGGGGAGGCTGGCACTGCCGCTGTGTATACATGTCACGGTGTAGCAGTGTGTGTGAGGGGGGAGGCTGGCACTGCCGCTGTGTATACATGTCACGGTGTAGCAGTGTGTGTGAAGGGGGAGGCTGGCACTGCCGCTGTGTATACATGTCACGGTGTAGCAGTGTGTGTGAAGGGGGAGGCTGGCACTGCCGCTGTGTATACATGTCACGGTGTAGCAGTGTGTGTGAGGGGGGAGGTTGGCACTGCCGCTGTGTATACATGTCACGGTGTATTAGTGTGTGTGAGGGGGGAGGCTGGCACTGCCGCTGTGTATACATGTCACGGTGTCGTAGTGTGTGTGAAGGGGGGAGAGGCTGGCACTGCCGCTGCGTATACATGTCACGGTGTATTAGTGTGTGTGAGGGGGAGGCTGGCACTGCCGCTGTGTATACATGTCACGGTGTAGGAGTGTGTGTGAGGGGGGAGGTTGGCACTGCCGCTGTGTATACATGTCACGGTGTAGCAGTGTGTGTGAGGGGGGAGGCTGGCACTGCCGCTGTGTATACATGTCACGGTGTAGCAGTGTATGTGAAGGGGGAGGCTGGCACTGCCGCTGTGTATACATGTCACGGTGTAGCAGTGTGTGTGAAGGGGGAGGCTGGCACTGCCGCTGTGTATACATGTCACGGTGTAGCAGTGTGTGTGAAGGGGGAGGCTGGCACTGCCGCTGCGTATACATGTCACGGTGTAGCAGTGTGTGTGAGGGAGAGGCTGGCACTGCCGCTGTGTATACATGTCACGGTGTCGCAGTGTGTGTGAAGGGGGGAGAGGCTGGCACTGCCGCTGTGTATACATGTCACGGTGTAGTAGTGTGTGTGAGGGTGGAGGTTGGCACTTCGCTGTGTGTACATGTCACGGTGTAGGAGTGTGTGTGAGGGGGAGGCTGGCACTGCCGCTGTGTGTACATGTCACGGTGTAGCAGTGTGTGTGAGGGTGGAGGCTGGCACTGCCGCTGTGTGTACATGTCACGGTGTAGTAGTGTGTGTGAGGGTGGAGGTTGGCACTGCCGCTGTGTGTACATGTCACGGTGTATTAGTGTGTGAGGGGGGAGGCTGGCACTGCCGCTGTGTATACATGTCACGGTGTAGCAGTGTGTGTGAGGGAGGAGAGGCTGGCACTGCCGCTGTGTATACATGTCACGGTGTAGCAGTGTGTGTGAGGGGGGAGGCTGGCACTGCCGCTGTGTATACATGTCACGGTGTAGCAGTGTGTGTGAAGGGGGAGGCTGGCACTGCCGCTGTGTATACATGTCACGGTGTAGCAGTGTGTGTGAAGGGGGAGGCTGGCACTGCCGCTGTGTATACATGTCACGGTGTAGCAGTGTGTGTGAAGGGGGAGGCTGGCACTGCCGCTGCGTATACATGTCACGGTGTAGCAGTGTGTGTGAGGGAGAGGCTGGCACTGCCGCTGTGTATACATGTCACGGTGTCGCAGTGTGTGTGAAGGGGGGAGAGGCTGGCACTGCCGCTGTGTATACATGTCACGGTGTAGTAGTGTGTGTGAGGGTGGAGGTTGGCACTTCGCTGTGTGTACATGTCACGGTGTAGCAGTGTGTGTGAGGGGGAGGCTGGCACTGCCGCTGCGTGTACATGTCACGGTGTAGCAGTGTGTGTGAGGGAGAGGCTGGCACTGCCGCTGTGTATACATGTCACGGTGTCGCAGTGTGTGTGAAGGGGGGAGAGGCTGGCACTGCCGCTGTGTATACATGTCACGGTGTAGAAGTGTGTGTGAGGAGGGAGGCTGGCACTGCGCTGCGTGTACATGTCACGGTGTAGCAGTGTGTGTGAGGGAGAGGCTGGCACTGCCGCTGTGTATACATGTCACGGTGTCGCAGTGTGTGTGAAGGGGGGAGAGGCTGGCACTGCTGCTGTGTATACATGTCACGGTGTAGCAGTGTGTGTGAAGGGGGGAGAGGCTGGCACTGCCGCTGCGTATACATGTCACGGTGTAGCAGTGTGTGTGAGGGGGGAGGCTGGCACTGCCGCTGTGTGTACATGTCACGGTGTAGCAGTGTGTGTGAGGGGGGAGGCTGGCACTGCCGCTGTGTGTACATGTCACGGTGTATTAGTGTGTGTGAGGGGGGAGGCTGGCACTGCCGCTGTGTGTACATGTCACGGTGTAGTAGTGTGTGTGAGGGGGAGGCTGGCACTGCCGCTGCGTGTACATGTCACGGTGTAGCGGTGTGTGTGAAGGGGGGAGAGGCTGGCACTGCCGCTGTGTATACATGTCACGGTGTAGCGGTGTGTGTGAGGGGGGAGGCTGGCACTGCCGCTGTGTATACATGTCACGGTGTAGCAGTGTGTGTGAGGGAGAGGCTGGCACTGCCGCTGTGTATACATGTCACGGTGTCGCAGTGTGTGTGAAGGGGGAGGCTGGCACTGCCGCTGTGTATACATGTCACGGTGTAGCAGTGTGTGTGAAGGGGGAGGCTGGCATTGCCGCTGCGTATACAAGTCACGGTGTAGCAGTGTGTGTGAGGGGGGAGAGGCTGGCACTGCCGCTGTGTATACATGTCACGGTGTAGCAGTGTGTGTGAAGGGGGAGGCTGGCACTGCCGCTGTGTATACATGTCACGGTGTAGCAGTGTGTGTGAGGGGGGAGGCTGGCACTGCCGCTGTGTATACATGTCACGGTGTAGCAGTGTGTGTGAGGGGAGAGGCTGGCACTGCCGCTGCCCGCGCTGTGTATACATGTCACGGTGTAGCAGTGTGTGTGAGGGGGGAGGCTGGCACTGCCGCTGCGTATACATGTCACGGTGTATTAGTGTGTGTGAGGGGGAGGCTGGCACTGCCGCTGTGTATACATGTCACGGTGTAGCAGTGTGTGTGAGGGGGGAGGCTGGCACTGCCGCTGTGTATACATGTCACGGTGTAGCAGTGTGTGTGAAGGGGGAGGCTGGCACTGCCGCTGTGTATACATGTCACGGTGTAGCAGTGTGTGTGAAGGGGGAGGCTGGCACTGCCGCTGTGTATACATGTCACGGTGTAGCAGTGTGTGTGAGGGGGGAGGTTGGCACTGCCGCTGTGTATACATGTCACGGTGTATTAGTGTGTGTGAGGGGGGAGGCTGGCACTGCCGCTGTGTATACATGTCACGGTGTCGTAGTGTGTGTGAAGGGGGGAGAGGCTGGCACTGCCGCTGCGTATACATGTCACGGTGTAGTAGTGTGTGTGAGGGGGAGGCTGGCACTGCCGCTGTGTATACATGTCACGGTGTAGGAGTGTGTGTGAGGGGGGAGGTTGGCACTGCCGCTGTGTATACATGTCACGGTGTAGCAGTGTGTGTGAGGGGGGAGGCTGGCGCTGCCGCTGCGTATACATGTCACGGTGTATTAGTGTGTGTGAGGGGGGAGGCTGGCACTGCCGCTGTGTGTACATGTCACGGTGTAGTAGTGTGTGTGAGGGGGAGGCTGGCACTGCCGCTGTGTATACATGTCACGGTGTAGCAGTGTGTGTGAGGGGGGAGGCTGGCACTGCCGCTGCGTATACAAGTCACGGTGTATTAGTGTGTGTGAGGGGGGAGAGGCTGTCACTGCCGCTGTGTATACATGTCACGGTGTAGTAGTGTGTGTGAGGGGAGAGGCTGGCACTGCCGCTGCGTGTACATGTCACGGTGTAGCAGTGTGTGTGAGGGGGGAGAGGCTGTCACTGCCGCTGTGTGTACATGTCACAGTGTAGCAGTGTGTGTGAGGGGGGAGGCTGGCACTGCTGCTGTGCATACATGTCACGGTGTAGTAGTGTGTGTGAAGGGGGAGGCTGGTACTGCCGCTGTGTATATATGTCACGGTGTAGCAGTGTGTGTGAGGGGGGAGACTGGCACTGCCGCTGCGTGTACATGTCACGGTGTCGCAGTGTGTGTGAGGGGGAGGCTGGCACTGCCGCTGTGTATACATGTCACGGTGTAGTAGTGTGTGTGAGGGGGAGGCTGGCACTGCCGCTGTGTATACATGTCACGGTGTAGTAGTGTGTGTGAGGGGAGAGGCTGGCACTGCCGCTGTGTATACATGTCACGGTGTAGTAGTGTGTGAGGGGGGAGGCTGGCACTGCCGCTGTGTATACATGTCATGGTGTGTGAGGGGAGGCTGGCACTGCTGCTGTGTATACATGTCACGGTGTAGCAGTGTGTGTGATGGGGGAGGCTGGCACTGCCGCTGTGTATACATGTCACGGTGTAGCAGTGTGTGTGAGGGGGAGGCTGGCACTGCCGCTGTGTATACATGTCACGGTGTAGCAGTGTGTGTGAGGGGGAGGCTGGCACTGCCGCTGTGTATACATGTCACGGTGTAGCAGTGTGTGTGGGGGGAGGCTGGCACTGCTGCTGTGTATACATGTCACGGTGTAGCAGTGTGTGTGATGGGGGAGGCTGGCACTGCCGCTGTGTATACATGTCACGGTGTAGCAGTGTGTGTGAGGGGGAGGCTGGCACTGCCGCTGTGTATACATGTCACGGTGTAGCAGTGTGTGTGAGGGGGGAGGCTGGCACTGCCGCTGTGTATACATGTCACGGTGTAGCAGTGTGTGTGGGGGGAGGCTGGCACTGCCGCTGCGTGTACATGTCACGGTGTAGTAGTGTGTGTGAGGGGGGAGGCTGGCACTGCCGCTGTGTGTACATGTCACGGTGTAGCAGTGTGTGTGAGGGTGGAGGTTGGCACTGCCGCTGTGTGTACATGTCACGGTGTCGCAGTGTGTGTGAGGGGGGAGGCTGGCACTGCCGCTGCGTGTACATGTCACGGTGTAGTAGTGTGTGTGAGTGGGGAGGCTGGCACTGCCGCTGTGTATACATGTCACGGTGTCGCAGTGTGTGTGAGGGGGGAGGCTGGCACTGCCGCTGTGTATACATGTCACGGTGTAGTAGTGTGTGTGAGGGGGGAGGCTGGCACTGCGCTGCGTGTACATGTCACGGTGTAGTAGTGTGTGTGAGTGGGGAGGCTGGCACTGCCGCTGTGTATACATGTCACGGTGTAGTAGTGTGTGTGAGGGGAGGCTGGCACTGCCGCTGCGTGTACATGTCACGGTGTAGTAGTGTGTGTGAGTGGGGAGGCTGGCACTGCCGCTGTGTATACATGTCACGGTGTCGCAGTGTGTGTGAGGGGGGAGGCTGGCACTGCCGCTGTGTATACATGTCACGGTGTAGTAGTGTGTGTGAGGGGGGAGGCTGGCACTGCGCTGCGTGTACATGTCACGGTGTAGAAGTGTGTGTGAGGGGGGAGGCTGGCACTGGCGCTGCGTGTACATGTCACGGTGTAGCAGTGTGTGTGAGGGGGGAGGCTGGCACTGCCGCTGCGTATACATGTCACGGTGTAGCAGTGTGTGTGAGGGGGGAGGCTGGCACTGCCGCTGCGTGTACATGTCACGGTGTAGCAGTGTGTGTGAGGGGGGAGGCTGGCACTGCCGCTGTGTATACATGTCACGGTGTAGCAGTGTGTGTGAAGGGGGAGGCTGGCACTGCCGCTGTGTATACATGTCACGGTGTAGTAGTGTGTGTGAAGGGGGAGGCTGGCACTGCCGCTGCCCGCACTGTACCTGTGCTGTGTATACATGGCATGGTGTAGTAGTGTGTGAGGGGGAGGCTGGCATTGCCGCTGCCCGCGCTGTACCTGTGCTGTGTATACATGGCATGGTGTAGTAGTGTGTGTGAGGGGGAGGCTGGCACTGCCGCTGCCCGCGCTGTACCTGTGCTGTGTATACATGGCATGGTGTAGTAGTGTGTGTGTGAGGGGAGGCTGGCACTGCCGCTGCCCGCGCTGTACCTGTGCTGTGTATACATGGCATGGTGTAGTAGTGTGTGTGAGGGGGAGGCTGGCACTGCCGCTGCCCGCGCTGTACCTGTGCTGTGTATACATGGCATGGTGTAGTAGTGTGTGTGAGGGGTAGGCTGGCACGGCCGCTGCCCGCGCTGTACCTGCGCTGTGTATACATGGTGTAGTAGTGTGTGTGAGGGAGAGGCTGGCACTGCCGCTGCCCGCGCTGTACCTGTGCTGTGTATACATGTCACGGTGTATTAGTGTGTGAGGGGGGAGGCTGGCACTGCCGCTACGTGTACATGTCACGGTGTGTAATAGTGTGTGTGAGGGGGGAGGCTGGCACTGCGCTGTGTATACATGTCACGGTGTAGTAGTGTGTGTGAGGGGGGAGGCTGGCACTGCCGCTGCGTGTACATGTCACGGTGTAGCAGTGCGTGACTTGCTCTCTCTCGCCCCCCGGAGGTGTGAGGTGTGCGGGTACCAGTGTAAGCAGCGTGCGTCCCTGAACTGGCACATGAAGAAGCACACGTCGGACGTGGGGTTCAGCTTCTCCTGCGAGACGTGCGGGAAACTGTTCGAGAAGAGCGACAGCGTCAAGTTCCACAAACTCAAGAGCCACCCGGAGGGCAGAGCCACGTGAGGGTCCGGCAGGGAAACGTGGCAGGCTGGGGGGGGGGATCCTGCAGAGCCACGTGAGGGGCAGACAGGGAAACGTGGAAGGCTGGGGGGGGATCCTGCAGTGCCACGTGAGGGGCAGGCAGGGAAACGTGGCAGGCTGGGGGGGATCCTGCAGAGCCACGTGAGGGGCAGGCAGGGAAACGTGGCAGGCTGGGGGGGGATCCTGCAAAGCCACGTGAGGGTCCGGCAGGGAAACGTGGAAGGCTGGGAGGGGGATCCTGCAGAGCAAAGTGAGGGTCCGGCAAGGAAGCGTGGCAGGCTGGAGGGGATCCTGCAGAGCCACGTGAGGGTCCAGCAGGGAAGCGTGGCAGGCTGGGGGGGATCCTGCAGAGCACTGCGTACATGTAAGGGGCCCCCGTCTGGGGAGATGGGCAGAGAGCCTGTAACCCCTGCAGTTCCACGTAAGGGTCAGGCAGGGAAACGTGGCAGGCTGGGGGGGATCCTGCAGAGCCACGTGAGGGTCTGGCAAGGAAGCGTGGCAGTCTGGGGGGGATCCTGCAGAGCCACGTGAGGGTCCAGCAGGGAAGCGTGGCAGGCTGGGGGGGATCCTGCAGAACGTGAGAGTCCGGCAGGGAAACGTGGCAGGCTGGGGGAGGGGGATCCTGCAGAGACACGTGAGGGTCTGGCAAGGAAGCGTGGCAGTCTGGGGGGGATCCTGCAGAGCCACGTGAGGGTCCGGCAGGGAAATGTGGCAGGCTGGGGGGGATCCTGCAGAACGTGAGAGTCCGGCAGGGAAACGTGGCAGGCTGGGGGAGGGGGATCCTGCAGAGACACGTGAGGGTCTGGCAAGGAAGCGTGGCAGGCTGGGGGGGATCCTGCAGAGCCACGTGAGGGTCCAGCAGGGAAGCGTGGCAGGCTGGGGGGGATCCTGCAGAGCCACGTGAGGGTCCGGCAGGGAAATGTGGCAGGCTGGGGGGGATCCTGCAGAACGTGAGAGTCCGGCAGGGAAACGTGGCAGGCTGGGGGAGGGGGATCCTGCAGAGACACGTGAGGGTCCGGCAGGGAAATGTGGCAGGCTGGGGGGGATCCTGCAGAACGTGAGAGTCCGGCAGGGAAACGTGGCAGGCTGGGGGAGGGGGATCCTGCAGAGACACGTGAGGGGCCGGCAGGGAAACGTGGCAGGCTGGGGGGGATCCTGCAGAGCACTGCGTACATGTAAGGGGCCCCCGTCTGGGGAGATGGGCAGAGAGCCTGTAACCCCTGCAGTGCAGGGAGCGGATACCCACCGAGTCTCCAAAGCACGGGAGTGAGGCATGATGGGAGTCTATCCCCTTGTCCCCCACGCACACGCACACGCACGCCGACACACACACACACACACACGCCGACAAACACCTATACCTACACACACCTATACCTACACACACACCTATACCTACACACACACACCTATACCTACGCACACTCACACACACACACCGGCACACATGCCTATACCTACACACACACCTCTACCTACACGCACACACACCTATACCCACACACACACCTATACCTACACACACACCTATACCTACACGCACACACAGCTATACCTACACACACACCTATACCCACACACACACCTATACCTACACGCACACACACCTATACCCACACACACACCTATACCTACACACACACCTATACCTACACACACACCTATACCTACACGCACACACAGCTATACCTACACACACACCTATACCTACACGCACACACAGCTATACCTACACACACACCTATACCTACACACACACCTATACCTACACACACACCTATACCTACACACACACCTATACCTACACGCGCACACCTATACCCACCCACACACACACCTATACCTACACGCACACCTATACCTACACGCGCACACACCTATACCTACACACACACCTATACCCACCCACACACACACATATATCTACACACACACCTATACCTACACACACACCTATACCTACACACACACCTATACCTATACCTACACACACTCACACACCTATACCTACGCACACTCACACACACACACCGGCACACATGCCTATACCTACACACACACCTCTACCTACACGCACACACACCTATACCCACACACACACCTATACCTACACACACACCTATACCTACACGCACACACAGCTATACCTACACACACACCTATACCTACACGCACACACACCTATACCCACACACACACCTATACCTACACGCACACACAGCTATACCTACACACACACCTATACCTACACGCACACACACCTATACCTACACACACACCTACACACAGGAGCGGGAGACGCTGGGTCAGCGCGTTATCGATGAGGTGGTCAGACGGCGGCGTTCTCGTCTCCGGACGCGCGTTTCACCCGGAGGATCCGATTTTGAACTCAAACTGTGACCTGAAACTTTCTAGTTATCTGAGTGTCTCTGATTATATTACAAGTTTCACACATTAACCAGCTTCCCCGGAAACACTGCGATTTGTCGCTTAAAGCAGCAATACTACATTCCCCCTTTTAAAATAAAAATAAATCTGATTTGTATACGTAAGGCCTGTGACAATGTGCAATTCTACAAGCTTCCCAAAACTGGCAATCGCTTGGTGTTCCCGCTATAGATCTGTCACCATCCTGATTGTGTGCCTAACGAAATGGCCGCCTTTCCGTTTCCATCAATCCTTCAATCAGCGTAACTCTGCAGCTACAGTGTGTCCTGATATCACGAAGGTCACGTTGCCTATTGTTGCAGCTTGCGGCTCAAACTGCGGGGGTGGGGGGGGGGGGGACATTGGCAACAAAGTATCACAAACAGCAAAGTGTTGCAAAGCTCTTGCACTGACGGGGAGGTGGGGAGCTAAAACATGGCTGCAGAAAATCAAACAAATGCTTTAACACTCATTAATAATGGCATTAAGAGCTGAATCATAACAAGTTCAAAAAAAAAATAACCAGTGACTATTATCTAAAACGACAGAACTGATTAAGTGACATCAATGTGGTTAACATCAGTGGATGGCCTACCTCGTGCGTCATTATATAGCAGTACTGTACAGAACAGGCCTACAACTGTGCACATTATCACAGGGACGGAGCGAGCAATATACAAGATCTGATGGAAAAACCACGGGGGTCTCTTCCTGAGTTTCCGCGGGGAAAAGGTATTAACGACGCGGTTTTATTTTTTATTTTTAATACACGGTTTGGTTTTCGTCCCTTTGGCGGTTTAAGTCTGTGGAGAAATTTTGATTGGAAAAAATAAATAAAAAAAAATATTTTTATTAATTGATTCCTTTTTTATTATGATCCTGTGTCTTCAAATGCCATTTTTTCCCCCCAATAGGTATCTATGGTGACTCCTGAGACCCGTACAAGCCCCTCTAACGTAGATAATAAACGTTACTAGTGTGTGGGGGGTTTCAAATTGTTATTTAAGTAGGCCCAAAGCCTGCATTAAAGTGTCCACACTCCGGCTTATTCTCACACGCTCCGTCCCCGGGCAGGAGATAAGATGGTTTCTAATTCTAGGTAAGGCTTCAAAGAGACTCCTCAGTGAAGCTGTCTTAGTGTCAGCTCCTCTGAGAAGGGTCATTGAAATCTCATGTTATCATATGGGTGCAGATCCAAAGATGCGTTCAATCCGGGCTCATAACATGACATTACCTCAATCAGGAGCGGGCGTCCCAAAGTCCTCTCATTAGCACAGGCGTATCGGGGCGTTATTGTAGCATAATGTTGGGTTATCTCTAATATCTCAAAACATCCAGGGGGAGCATGTGGAGGAACAAGAGAACAAAATACACAAATATAAGTGCAGACGTAATGCAGTAGGTGAAATAATTAGGCAGTGTCTTGGCTCGTATAGTTGTTCTACTCACAGGGCTAAAGAGTAAATAAATGCAGTTGGCAAATTGGGTTGCCACCCTTGAAGGTAGCTATGCACCGGACCCCCTAACGATTCTCCGTCAGCAAATACGCATGTATAAGGAGAGAGAAAAAATGTGCTAATAGGTTAAAAGCATATATCACACAATGTGAATTGGAGGTATCCCGAACAGCGCGTTTCGCCCAGCTACCAGGAACTGTTCTCGGCTTCATCAGGAGTATACTGAAGCCAGCTAGAAGACCTAAGGGAGGCGGTGAGCTGTTCGGGATACCTCCAATTCACATTGTGTGATATATGCTTTTAACCTATTAGCACATTTTTTCTCTCTCCTTATACATGCGTATTTGCTGACGGAGAATCGTTAGGGGGTCCGGTGCATAGCTACCTTCAAGGGTGGCAACCCAATTTGCCAACTGCATTTATTTACTCTTTAGCCCTGTGAGTAGAACAACTATACGAGCCAAGACACTGCCTAATTATTTCACCTACTGCATTACGTCTGCACTTATATTTGTGTATTTTGTTCTCTTGTTCCTCCACATGCTCCCCCTGGATGTTTTGAGATATTCCTAAACCTTGGAACCCGTGAAACAGGTCCCACCAGTGAGGTTTTGAGCTGGGGGTTTGGTTACTATATTCATTTTCATCACTTACATAGATATTAATATTATTATTTTCACTTTTTACTAAGTTGTTTGCGCCTGTTATTCACCTTTTTACACAATATGGGTTATCTCTAATAACATGACTTTAAGGATGTCTCAGTATGGCCCCGATCCTAACCCCGATATAGGAGAAGAGGGAGATAACGCTATGTTAGTTATATCACACCTAACTGTGGGGTTACTCCCATCCACACCCCGAAATAGGAGAGGGAAATAACGCTATGTTAGTTATATCATACCTAACTGTGGGGTTACTCCCATCCAGATCCCGAAATAGGAGAGGGAAATAACGCTATGTTAGTTATATCACACCTAACTGTGGGGTTACTCCCATCCAGCCCCCGAAATAGGAGAGGGAAATAACGCTATGTTAGTTATATCATACCTAACTGTGGGGTTACTCCCATCCAGACCCCGAAATAGGAGAGGGAAATAACGTTATGTTAGTTATATCATACCTAACTGTGGGGTTACTCCCACCCAGACCCCGAAATAGGAGAGGGAAATAATGCTATGTTAGTTATATCATACCTAACTGTGGGGTTACTCCCACCCAGACCCCGAAATAGGAGAGGGAAATAACGCTATGTTAGTTATATCATACCTAACTGTGGGGTTACTCCCATTCAGATCCCGAAATAGGAGAGGGAAATAACGCTATGTTAGTTATATCATACCTAACTGTGGGGTTACTCCCACCCAGACCCCGAAATAGGAGAGGGAAATAACGCTATGTTAGTTATATCATACCTAACTGTGGGGTTACTCCCACCCAGACCCCGAAATAGGAGAGGGAAATAACGCTATGTTAGTTATATCATACCTAACTGTGGGGTTACTCCCATCCAGACCCCGAAATAGGAGAGGGAAATAACGCTATGTTAGTTATATCATACCTAACTGTGGGGTTACTCCCATCCAGACCCCGAAATAGGAGAGGGAAATAACGCTATGTTAGTTATATCATACCTAACTGTGGGGTTACTCCCATCCACACCCCGACATAGGAGAGGGAAATAACGCTATGTTAGTTATATCATACCTAACTGTGGGGTTACTCCCATCCAGCCCCCGAAATAGGAGAGGGAAATAACGCTATGTTAGTTATATCATACCTAACTGTGGGGTTACTCCCATCCAGACCCCGAAATAGGAGAGGGAAATAACGCTATGTTAGTTATATCATACCTAACTGTGGGGTTACTCCCATCCAGACCCCGAAATAGGAGAGGGAAATAACGCTATGTTAGTTATATCATACCTACCTGTGGGGTTACTCCCATCCAGACCCCGAAATAGGAGAGGGAAATAACGCTATGTTAGTTATATCATACCTACCTGTGGGGTTACTCCCATCCACACCCCGACATAGGAGAGGGAAATAACGCTATGTTAGTTATATCACACCTAACTGTGGGGTTACTCCCATCCAGACCCCGAAATAGGAGAGGGAAATAACGCTATGTTAGTTATATCATACCTAACTGTGGGGTTACTCCCATCCAGACCCCGAAATAGGAGAGGGAAATAACGCTATGTTAGTTATATCATACCTACCTGTGGGGTTACTCCCATCCAGACCCCGAAATAGGAGAGGGAAATAACGCTATGTTAGTTATATCATACCTAACTGTGGGGTTACTCCCATCCAGACCCCGAAATAGGAGAGGGAAATAACGCTATGTTAGTTATATCATACCTAACTGTGGGGTTACTCCCACCCAGACCCCGAAATAGGAGAGGGAAATAACGCTATGTTAGTTATATCATACCTAACTGTGGGGTTACTCCCATCCAGACCCCGAAATAGGAGAGGGAAATAACGCTATGTTAGTTATATCACACCTAACTGTGGGGTTACTCCCACCCAGACCCCGAAATAGGAGAGGGAAATAACGCTATGTTAGTTATATCATACCTAACTGTGGGGTTACTCCCACCCAGACCCCGAAATAGGAGAGGGAAATAACGCTATGTTAGTTATATCATACCTAACTGTGGGGTTACACCCACCCTGACCCCGAAATAGGAGAGGGAAATAACGCTATGTTAGTTATATCATACCTAATTGTGGGGTTACACCCACCCTGATCCCGAAATAGGAGAGGGAAATAACGCTATGTTAGTTATATCATACCTAACTGTGGGGTTACTCCCATCCAGACCCCGAAATAGGAGAGGGAAATAACGCTATGTTAGTTATATCATACCTAACTGTGGGGTTACTCCCACCCAGACCCCGAAATAGGAGAGGGAAATAACGCTATGTTAGTTATATCATACCTAACTGTGGGGTTACTCCCATCCAGACCCCGAAATAGGAGAGGTAAATAACACTATGTTAGTTATATCATACCTAACTGTGGGGTTACTCCCATCCAGACCCCGAAATAGGAGAGGGAAATAACGCTATGTTAGTTATATCATACCTAACTGTGGGGTTACTCCCACCCTGACCCCGAAATAGGAGAGGGCAATAACGCTATGTTAGTTATATGATACCTAACTGTGGGGTTACTCCCATCCAGACCCCGAAATAGGAGAGGGAAATAACGCTATGTTAGTTATATCACACCTAACTGTGGGGTTACTCCCACCCAGACCCCGAAATAGGAGAGGGAAATAACGCTATGTTAGTTATATCATACCTAACTGTGGGGTTACTCCCACCCAGACCCCGAAATAGGAGAGGGAAATAACGCTATGTTAGTTATATCATATCTAACTGTGGGGTTACACCCACCCAGACCCCGAAATAGGAGAGGGAAATAACGCTATGTTAGCTATATCATACCTAACTGTGGGGTTACTCCCACCCAGACCCCGAAATAGGAGATGGAAATAACGCTATGTTAGTTATATCATACCTAACTGTGGGGTTACTCCCATCCAGACCCCGAAATAGGAGAGGGAAATAACGCTATGTTAGTTATATCATACCTAACTGTGGGGTTACTCACACCCAGACCCCGAAATAGGAGAGGGAAATAACGCTATGTTAGTTATATCACACCTAACTGTGGGGTTACTCCTATCCAGACCCCGAAATAGGAGATGGAAATAACGCTATGTTAGTTATATCATACCTAACTGTGGGGTTACTCCCATCCAGACCCCGAAATAGGAGAGGGAAATAACGCTATGTTAGTTATATCATACCTAACTGTGGGGTTACTCCCATCCAGACCCCGAAATAGGAGAGGAGAGGGAAATAACACTATGTTAGTTATATCACACCTAACTGTGGGGTTACTCCTATCCAGATCCCGAAATAGGAGATGGAAATAACGCTATGTTAGTTATATCATACCTAACTGTGGGGTTACTCCCATCCAGACCCCGAAATAGGAGAGGGAAATAACGCTGTGTTAGTTATATCATACCTAACTGTGGGGTTACTCCCACCCAGACCCCGAAATAGGAGAGGGAAATAACGCTATGTTAGTTATATCATACCTAACTGTGGGGTTACTCCCATCCAGACCCCGAAATAGGAGAGGGAAATAACACTATGTTAGTTATATCATACCTAACTGTGGGGTTACTCCCACCCAGACCCCGAAATAGGAGAGTGAAATAACGCTATGTTAGTTATATCACACCTAACTGTGGGGTTACTCCCATCCAGACCCCGAAATAGGAGAGGGAAATAACGCTATGTTAGTTATATCCCACCTAACTGTGGGGTTACTCCCATCCAGACCCCGAAATAGGAGAGGGAAATAACGCTATGTTAGTTATATCATACCTAACTGTGGGGTTACTCCCACCCAGACCCCGAAATAGAAGAGGGAAATAACGCTATGTTAGTTATATTATACATAACTGTGGGGTTACTCCCATCCACACCCCGAAATAGGAGAGGAAAATAACGCTATGTTAGTTATATCCCACCTAACTGTGGGGTTACTCCCATCCAGACCCCGAAATAGGAGAGGGAAATAACGCTGTGTTAGTTACACACAGATATTATATCGCTGCTATGCAGCAGGGGGCGCTGCAGCGTTACATACTGGGAGGTTATGGATAGTGTTGTTATAACACCTTTTTGCCAGCGAGGATTGAAAGATGTATCCCTGTGTCCTGTCCTAGAGGTGCCAGGCTCTGTATCCCTGTGTCCTGTCCTAGAGGTGCCAGGCTCTGTATCCCTGTGTCCTGTCATTGAGGTGCTCGTCTCTGTATCCCTGTGTCCTGCCCTAGAGGTGCCAGGCTCTGTATCCCTGTGTCCTGTCCTAGAGGTGCCAGTCTCTTTATCCCTGTATCCCTGTGTCCTGCCCTAGAGGTGCCACGCTCTGTATCCCTGTGTCCTGTCCTACAGGTGCCAGTCTCTGTATCCCTGTGTCCTGTCCTAGAGGTGCCAGGCTCTGTATCCCTGTGTCCTGCCCTAGAGGTGCCAGGCTCTGTATCCCTGTGTCCAGCCCTAGAGGTGCCAGGCTCTGTATCCCTGTGTCCTGTCCTAGAGGTGCCAGGCTCTATCCCTGTGTCCTGCCCTAGAGGTGCCAGGCTCTGTATCCCTGTGTCCAGCCCTATAGGTGCCAGGCTCTGTATCCCTGTGCTCAGCCCTAGAGGTGCCAGGCTCTGTATCCCTGTGCCCAGCCCTAGAGGTGCCAGGCTCTGTATCCCTGTGTCCTGTTCTAGAGGTGCCAGTCTCTGTATCCCCGTGCCCAGCCCTAGAGGTGCCAGGCTCTGTATCATGTGTCCAGCCCTAGAGGTGCCAGGCTCTGTACCCCTGTACCAGACCTAGAGGTACCGGGCCCTGTACCCCTGTGCTCAGCCCTAGAGGTTCCAGGCTCTGTACCCCTGTATCAGCCCTAGAGGTGCCAGGCTCTGTATCCCTGTGCTCAGCCCTAGAGGTGCCAGGCTCTGTATCCCTGTGCCCAGCCCTAGAGGTGCCAGGCTCTGTATCCCTGTGTCCAGCCCTAGAGGTGCCAGGCTCTGGATCCCTGCGTCCAGCCCTAGAGGTGCCAGGCTCTGTACCCCTGTACCAGCCCTAGAGGTGCCAGGCTCTGTACCCCTGTACCAGCCCTAGAGGTGCCAGGCTCTGTACCCCTGTATCAGCCCTAGAGGTGCCAGGCTCTGTACCCCTGTATCAGCCCTAGAGGTGCCAGGCCCTGTACCGCTGTATCAGCCCTAGAGGTGCCAGGCTCTGTACCCCTGTAACAGCCCTAGAGGTGCCAGGCTCTGTGCCCCTGTACCAGCCCTAGAGGTACCGGGCCCTGTACCCCTGTGCCAGCCCTAGAGGTGCCAGGCCCTGTACCCCTGTACCAGCCCTAGAGGTGCCAGGCCCCGTACCCCTGTACCCAGCCCTGGAAGTGCTGAGGTTTGAACCTCTGTCTCCGCAGTCCCTTTAAATAGCAGAGATTGAATAATCAGCATAAATAATTCAGCGTTATTAATAATTCAGGAGCTGGAAGGATGGGGGAGAGCCTGTCCCAGCACACAGCCTCCCAAGGTCGTTCTTAACGACCTCTTTATCCCCCCTCCTCACTTTCTCCCCACTCCTCCCTTTCTTTCTCCCCCGCCTCCCTTTCTCCCCCCGCCTCCCTTTCTTTCTCCCCCCTTTCTTTCTCCCCCCGCCTCCCTTTCTTTCTCCCATTTCTTTCTCCCCCCGCCTCCCTTTCTCCCCCCGCCTCCCTTTCTTTCTCCCCCCTTTCTTTCTCCCCCCGCCTCCCTTTCTCCCCCCGCCTCCCTTTCTCCCCCTCCTCCCTTTCTCCCTCCGCCTCCCTTTCTCCCCCCTCCTCCCTTTCTTTCTCCCCCCTCCTCCCTTTCTTTCTCCCCCGCCTCCCTTTCTTTCTCCCCCGCCTCCCTTTCTCCCCCCGCCTCCCTTTCTCCCCCCGCCTCCCTTTCTTTCTCCGCCTTCCTCTCTCTCCTTTCTCTCTCCCCCTCTCCCTTCCTCTCTCTGATATCCCCCTCTCTCCCTGCCTAAACCATCCCCCACCAGTCCCTCTACTCCCGCTCACCCCTCTCTCTCCTCTTCCCTTTCTCCCTTTCTCTCTCCTACCTCCCCCTTTTCTCTCCCTCCCTCTCCCCTTTTCTCTCTCCTTCCTATCCCCCTTTCTCTCTCTCGTTCTCCCTCTCCTCCCTCTCCCCCCTCTCCCCTTTTCTTTCTGCTTCCTGTCTCCCTTTCTCTCTCTCCTCCCTCTCCCCTTCCTCTATCCTCCCTCTCCCCATTTCTCTCTCCCCTCCCTCTCCCCTTTTCTTTCTCCTCTCTCCTTCCCTCCCATTTTCTCTATCCTCCCTACCCTCTTTTCTCTCCCCTCCCCTCCACTTTTCTCTCTTCTCTCTCCTTCCTCTCCTCCTTTCTCTCTCCTCCCTCTCCCCTTTTCTCTCTCCTTCCTATCCCCCTTTCTCTCGTTCCATCTCTCGTTCTCTCTCTCCTCCTTTCTCTCTTCTCCCTCACACCTTTCTCTCTCCTTCCTCTCCCCTTTTCTCACCCCTTTCTCTCTCCTCTCCTCCCTTTTCCCCTTTCTCCCTCTCCTCCTCTTTCTCCTCTTCTCCCACTCTCAACTTCTCCCTTTTCTCTCCTCCCTCTCTCCCTTTCACTCTCTCTCTCATCTTCTCCCCTTTTGATCTCCTCTCCTTTCTCTCCTCCCTTTCTCCCTCTGCCCCATTCTCTCTCCTTCCTCTTTCTCACAGTTTCCCTAACAAGAGTCCTAAATCTGAAGAATATTTGTCCCACTCCTGTTACTGCCAGAAAGGACCTTATACCAAATATTCCCTTTTAAAAACCCACTTTCTTTCTCCCTATCAGAAATTCCTGATTCTAATCCCTATTTTATTGTATGTCTTTAGTTATATCGCGCCAAAAGTGTACTCAGCGCTTCACAAAGAATACAGCGCAGGGAATTCTAATAATACAATAAGTGCAGCAAAAGCAGACAATAGGAAAGGAAATCCCTGCCCCGAAGAGCTTACAATCTATGAGGTTTAATGGGGAATTTACACTTAATCCATTTAACTTTCCCCCTATTACAAATCCCCCTTTCTCCCCTATTACAATCCCTCCCCTATTCGATATCTTCTTAACGTCCCCTTAATCCCCAAAACCTCTTCAACCCCCCCCCCCCCCCCCATACACCTTTGAGTCTTAAACATGTCCGCTGTTGGAAATCCCCTAAATAAAACCCCATAGAACTCGTGCTCCCATTACAGCGTCCTCGCCTCGCTTAGAGGCCGATCCCCTAACGAGAGCAGCGGGTCCTGCGTATAGGGTTCGCCAGGCGGCTTCTCCAAAAATACTGGCACAACGGTGAAAGGTGCGACGCGCTCAGGACACACGCTCACACACCTCTCACTGCTTCATGCTGTTTCCTCCTCTCCTTGGCCCCACCCCCAGACTCCTGACACCTCCTCTTGATTGGCTGCTGCTGGGTAATGCCGCCAATCAGGATGGAGGAAGTTACCCAGCCCCCTAGCAGCAGCCATGCACACCCCCCCCCCCCCCCCCCCAAGCCGGTCCAGAGAGGTAATACCGGTATTCACATACACGCCCAGAGAGGTAATACCGCTATACACATACACGCCCAGAGAGGTAATACCGGTATTCACATACACGCCCAGAGAGGTAATACCGGTATACACATACACACCCAGAGAGGTAATACCGGTATACACATACACACCCAGAGAGGTAATACCGGTATACACATACACGCCCAGAGAGGTAATACCGCTATACACATACACGCCCAGAGAGGTAATACCGGTATACACATACACAACCAGAGAGGTAATACCGGTATACACATACACGCCTAGAAAGGTAATACCGGTATACACATACACACCCAGAGAGGTAATACCGGTATACACATACACGCCCAGAGAGGTAATACCGCTATACACATACACGCCCAGAGAGGTAATACCGGTATACACATACATGTCCAGAGAGGTAATACCGGTATACACATACATGCCCAGAGAGGTAATACCGGTATACACATACACGCCCAGAGAGGTAATACCGGTATACACATACACGCCCAGAGAGGTAATACCGGTATACACATACACACACGCCCAGAGAGGTAATACCGGTATACACATACACGCCCAGAGAGGTAATACCGCTATGCACATACACGCCCAGAGAGGTAATACCGGTATACACATACACACCCAGAGAGGTAATACCGGTATACACATACACGCCCATAAAGGTAATACCGGTATATACATACACACCCAGAGAGGTAATACCGGTATACACATACACGCCCAGAGAGGTAATACCGGTATACACATACACACACGCCCAGAGAGGTAATAGCGGTATACACATACACGCCCAGAGAGGTAATACCGGTATACACATACACGCCCAGAGAGGTAATACCGGTATACACGTACACGCCCAGAGAGGTAATACCGGTATACACATACACGCCCAGAGTGGTAATACCGGTATACACATACACACACAGAGAGGTAATACCGGTATACACATACACGCCCAGAGAGGTAATACCGGTATACACATACACGCCCAGAGAGGTAATACCGGTATACACATACACGCCCAGAGAGCTAATACCGGTATACACATACACGCCCATAGAGGTAATACCGGTATACACATGCACGCCCAGAGAGGTAATACCGCTATACACATACACGCCCAGAGAGGTAATACCGGTATACACATACACACCCAGAGAGGTAATACCGGTATACACATACACGCCCAGAAAGGTGATACCGGTATATACATACACACCCAGAGAGGTAATACCGGTATACACATGCACGCCCAGAGAGGTAATACCGCTATACACATACACGCCCAGAGAGGTAATACCGGTATACACATACACACCCAGAGAGGTAATACCGGTATACACATACACACCCAGAGAGGTAATACCGGTATACAGATACACGCCCAGAGAGGTAATACCGGTATACACGTACACGCCCAGAGAGGTAATACCGGTATACACATACACGCCCAGAGTGGTAATACCGGTATACACACACACACACAGAGAGGTAATACCGGTATACACATACACGCCCAGAGAGGTAATACCGGTATACACATACACGCCCAGAGAGGTAATACCGGTATACACATACACGCCCAGAGAGGTAATACCGCTATACACATACACGCCCAGAGAGGTAATACCGGTATACACATACACACCCAGAGAGGTAATACCGGTATACACATACACGCCCAGAAAGGTAATACCGGTATATACATACACACCCAGAGAGGTAATACCGGTATACACATACACGCCCAGAGAGGTAATACCGGTATACACATACACACACGCCCAGAGAGGTAATACCGGTATACACATACACGCCCAGAGAGGTAATACCGGTATACACATACACGCCCAGAGAGGTAATACCGGTATACACATACACGCCCAGAGAGGTAATACCGGTATACACATACACGCCCAGAGAGGTAATACCGGTATACACATACACGCCCAGAGAGGTAATACCGGTATACACATACACGCACAGAGAGGTAATACCGGTATTCACATACACGCCCAGAGAGGTAATACCGGTATTCACATACACGCCCAGAGAGGTAATACCGGTATACACATACACACCCAGAGAGGTAATACCGGTATACACATACACACCCAGAGAGGTAATACCGGTATACACATACACGCCCAGAGAGGTAATACCGCTATACACATACACGCCCAGAGAGGTAATACCGGTATACACATACACAACCAGAGAGGTAATACCGGTATACACATACACGCCTAGAAAGGTAATACCGGTATACACATACACACCCAGAGAGGTAATACCGGTATACACATACACGCCCAGAGAGGTAATACCGCTATACACATACACGCCCAGAGAGGTAATACCGGTATACACATACATGTCCAGAGAGGTAATACCGGTATACACATACATGCCCAGAGAGGTAATACCGGTATACACATACACGCCCAGAGAGGTAATACCGGTATACACATACACGCCCAGAGAGGTAATACCGGTATACACATACACACACGCCCAGAGAGGTAATACCGGTATACACATACACGCCCAGAGAGGTAATACCGCTATGCACATACACGCCCAGAGAGGTAATACCGGTATACACATACACACCCAGAGAGGTAATACCGGTATACACATACACGCCCATAAAGGTAATACCGGTATATACATACACACCCAGAGAGGTAATACCGGTATACACATACACGCCCAGAGAGGTAATACCGGTATACACATACACACACGCCCAGAGAGGTAATAGCGGTATACACATACACGCCCAGAGAGGTAATACCGGTATACACATACACGCCCAGAGAGGTAATACCGGTATACACGTACACGCCCAGAGAGGTAATACCGGTATACACATACACGCCCAGAGTGGTAATACCGGTATACACATACACACACAGAGAGGTAATACCGGTATACACATACACGCCCAGAGAGGTAATACCGGTATACACATACACGCCCAGAGAGGTAATACCGGTATACACATACACGCCCAGAGAGCTAATACCGGTATACACATACACGCCCATAGAGGTAATACCGGTATACACATGCACGCCCAGAGAGGTAATACCGCTATACACATACACGCCCAGAGAGGTAATACCGGTATACACATACACACCCAGAGAGGTAATACCGGTATACACATACACGCCCAGAAAGGTGATACCGGTATATACATACACACCCAGAGAGGTAATACCGGTATACACATGCACGCCCAGAGAGGTAATACCGCTATACACATACACGCCCAGAGAGGTAATACCGGTATACACATACACACCCAGAGAGGTAATACCGGTATACACATACACACCCAGAGAGGTAATACCGGTATACAGATACACGCCCAGAGAGGTAATACCGGTATACACGTACACGCCCAGAGAGGTAATACCGGTATACACATACACGCCCAGAGTGGTAATACCGGTATACACACACACACACAGAGAGGTAATACCGGTATACACATACACGCCCAGAGAGGTAATACCGGTATACACATACACGCCCAGAGAGGTAATACCGGTATACACATACACGCCCAGAGAGGTAATACCGCTATACACATACACGCCCAGAGAGGTAATACCGGTATACACATACACACCCAGAGAGGTAATACCGGTATACACATACACGCCCAGAAAGGTAATACCGGTATATACATACACACCCAGAGAGGTAATACCGGTATACACATACACGCCCAGAGAGGTAATACCGGTATACACATACACACACGCCCAGAGAGGTAATACCGGTATACACATACACGTCCAGAGAGGTAATACCGGTATACACATACACGCCCAGAGAAGTAATACCGGTATACACATACACGCCCAGAGAGGTAATACCGGTATACACATACACGCCCAGAGAGGTAATACCGGTATACACATACACGCCCAGAGAGGTAATACCGGTATACACATACACGCCCAGAGAGGTAATACCGGTATACACGTACACGCCCAGAGAGGTAATACCGGTATACACATACACGCCCAGAGTGGTAATACCGGTATACACATACACACACAGAGAGGTAATACCGGTATACACATACACGCCCAGAGAGGTAATACCCGTATACACATACACGCCCAGAGAGGTAATACCGGTATACACATACACGCCCAGAGAGCTAATACCGGTATACACATACACGCCCAGAGAGCTAATACCGGTATACACATACACGCCCAGAGTGGTAATACCGGTATACACATACACGCCCAGAGAGGTAATACCGGTATACACATACACGCCCAGAGAGGTAATACCGGTATATACATACACGCCCAGAGAGGTAATACCGGTATACACACACGCCCAGAGAGGTAATACCGGTATACACATACACGCCCAGAGAGGTAATACCGGTATACACATACACGCCCAGAGAGGTAATACCGGTATACACATACACGCCCAGAGAGGTAATACCGGTATACACATACACGCCCAGAGAGGTAATACCGGTATACACATACACGCCCAGAGAGGTAATACCGGTATACACATACACACCCAGAGAGGTAATACCGGTATACACGTACACGCCCAGAGAGGTAATACCGGTATACACATACACGCCCAGAGAGGTAATACCGGTATACACATACACGCCCAGAGAGGTAATACCGGTATATACATACACGCCCAGAGAGGTAATACCGGTATACACATACACGCCCAGAGAGGTAATACCGGTATACACATACACGCCCAGAGAGGTAATACCGGTATACACGTACACGCCCAGAGAGGTAATACCGGTATACACATACACGCCCAGAGTGGTAATACCGGTATACACATACACACACAGAGAGGTAATACCGGTATACACATACACGCCCAGAGAGGTAATACCCGTATACACATACACGCCCAGAGAGGTAATACCGGTATACACATACACGCCCAGAGAGCTAATACCGGTATACACATACACGCCCAGAGAGCTAATACCGGTATACACATACACGCCCAGAGTGGTAATACCGGTATACACATACACGCCCAGAGAGGTAATACCGGTATACACATACACGCCCAGAGAGGTAATACCGGTATATACATACACGCCCAGAGAGGTAATACCGGTATACACACACGCCCAGAGAGGTAATACCGGTATACACATACACGCCCAGAGAGGTAATACCGGTATACACATACACGCCCAGAGAGGTAATACCGGTATACACATACACGCCCAGAGAGGTAATACCGGTATACACATACACGCCCAGAGAGGTAATACCGGTATACACATACACGCCCAGAGAGGTAATACCGGTATACACATACACACCCAGAGAGGTAATACCGGTATACACGTACACGCCCAGAGAGGTAATACCGGTATACACATACACGCCCAGAGAGGTAATACCGGTATACACATACACGCCCAGAGAGGTAATACCGGTATATACATACACGCCCAGAGAGGTAATACCAGTATACACATACATGTCCAGTATCACCTCTCATTTGTCACTGGACAGAGTGTCCCAAACACAGGAGTTTGGAAACCTGACATTACAGATGTTCGGCGAGCGCTTTCTCGTTCTTGCGGATCCCATATAGGATGGTGGACGGGGTGGGGGAGAGTGACTTTAAAAGAATCAGTTGCCCTCTCTCCCTCATGAATAATGCATCTCTCCTTTCCGCCACCCCCTCCCGTCTTCCTCTCCTCCGACTCTCAATTACCAGCCATTAGTTCTGATCAATAATTCATCCCCCTGCTGGTCTGCGGAGTGGGATCTGCTGCCTCGGACTGATTTATCTATTGATTGGTAGAGAAGCTCAGACATCTCGCCCATAGCAACCCTCCACACAACACCCCCTATTAGACACCCCCTTTACTCTCCTCCCATAAGAAATCCCCTTTACTTTGCCCCTATTTGAAACCCCCTTTACTCTCCATATAGAGATAACCATCTCTCCCCCTATTAGAAACCCCCTTTACTCTCCATATAGAGATAACCATATCTCCCCCAATTAGAAATCACCTTTACCCCCATATTAGAGATAACCATATCTCTCTCCCTATTAGAAATCCCCTTTACCCCCATATAGAGATAACCATCTCTCCCCCTATTAGAAATCCCCTTTACCCCCATATAGAGATAACCATATCTCTCTCCCTATTAGAAACCCCCTTTACCCCCATATAGAGATAACCATCTCTCCCCCTATTAGAAATCCCCTTTACCCCCATATAGAGATAACCATCTCTCCCCCTATTAGAAATCCCCTTTACCCCCATATTAGAGAAAAATGTATCTCTCCCCCTATTAGAAATCCCCTTTACCCCCATATAGAGATAACCATCTCTCTCCCTATTAGAAATCCACTTTACCCCCATATAGAGATAACCGTATCTCTCCCCCTATTAGAAATCCCCTTTACTCCCCATATAGAGATAACCATCTCTCTCCCTATTAGAAATCCCCTTTACCCCCATATAGAGATGACCATCTCTCCCCCTATTAGAAATCCCCTTTACTCCCATATTAGAGATAACCATCTCTCTCCCTATTAGAAATCCCCTTTACCCCCATATAGAGATAACCGTATCTCTCTCCCTATTAGAAATCCCCTTTACCCCCATATTAGAGAAAAATGTATCTCTCCCCCTATTAGAAATCCCCTTTACCCCCATATAGAGATAACCATCTCTCTCCCTATTAGAAATCCACTTTACCCCCATATAGAGATAACCGTATCTCTCCCCCTATTAGAAATCCCCTTTACCCCCATATAGAGATACCCATCTCTCTCCCTATTAGAAATCCCCTTTACCCCCATATAGAGATAACCATCTCTCCCCCTATTAGAAATCCCCTTTACCCCCATATTAGAGATAACCATCTCTTTCCCTATTAGAAATCCCCTTTACCCCCATATAGAGATAACCGTATCTCTCCCCCTATTAGAAATCCCCGTTACTCCCCATATAGAGATAACCATCTCTCTCCCTATTAGAAATCCCCTTTACCCCCATATAGAGATAACCATCTCTCCCCCTATTAGAAATCCCCTTTACCCCCATATTAGAGATAACCATCTCTCTCCCTATTAGAAATCCCCTTTACCCCCATATAGAGATAACCGTATCTCTCCCCCTATTAGAAATCCCCTTTACCCCCATATAGAGATAACCGTATCTCTCCCCCTATTAGAAATCCCCTTTACCCCCATATAGAGATAACCGTATCTCTCCCCCTATTAGAAATCCCCTTTACCCCCATATAGAGATAACCATCTCTCCCCCTATTAGAAATCCCCTTTACCCCCATATAGAGATAACCATCTCTCCCCCTATTAGAAATCCCCTTTACCCCCATATTAGAGATAACCATTTCTCCCCCTATTAGAAATCCCCTTTACCCCCATATTAGAGATAACCATCTCTCTCCCTATTAGAAATCCCCTTTACCCCCATATTAGAAATAACCATCTCTCTCCCTATTTGAAATCCCCTTTACCCCCATATAGAGATAACCACATCTCCCCCTATTAGAAATCCCCTTTACCCCCATATTAGAGATAACCATCTCTCTCCCTATTAGAAATCCCCTTTACCCCCATATTAGAGATAACCGTATCTCTCCCCCTATTAGAAATCCCCTTTACCCCCATATAGAGATACCCACATCTCTCCCCCTATTAGGGAGGGGGGCAGTACAGGAATAGGAGAGGGGACCGTACCACCTCACAGTTGTGGGGAACGCTGGGAACATCATTTTATTCACAACATCGTACATAAGCTGGGACCTTCCCAGCACCACGTGTGTACAGTTCCCGACTAACTGGTCCACCAGCCTCCAGCAACAAGCCTCCAGCCACCAGCCACCAGCCTCCAGCAACAAGCCTCCAGCCACCAGCCTCCAGCAACAAGCCTCCAGCCACCAGCCTCCAGCAACAAGCCTCCAGCCACCAGCCTCCAGCAACAAGCCTCCAGCCACCAGCCTCCAGCAACAAGCCTCCAGCCACCAGCCTCCAGTCACCAGCCTCCAGCCTCCAGCAACAAGCCTCCAGTCATCAGCCTCCAGCCACCAGCCTCCAGTCACCAGCCTCCAGCCACCAGCCTCCAGTCACCAGCCCCCAGTCACCAGCCTCCAGTCACCAGCCTCCAGTCACCAGCCTCCAGCAACAAGCCTCCAGTCACCAGCCTCCAGCCACCAGCCTCCAGCCACCAGCCTCCAGTCACCAGCCTCCAGTCACCAGCCTCCAGCCTCCAGTCACCAGCCTCCAGTCACCAGCCTCCAGCCACCAGCCGCCAGCCTCCAGCCACCAGCCTCCAGTCACCAGCCTCCAGCCTCCAGTCACCAGCCTCCAGTCACCAGCCTCCAGCAACAAGCCTCCAGCCTCCAGCAACAAGCCTCCAGCCACCAGCAACAAGCCTCCAGCCTCCAGCAACAAGCCTCCAGCCTCCAGCAACAAGCCTCCAGCCACCAGCCTCCAGCAACAAGCCTCCAGCAACAAGCCTCTAGCTACCAGCCTCCAGCAACAAGCCTCTAGCAACAAGCCTCCAGCAACAAGCCACCAGCCTCCAGCAACAAGCCACCAGCCTCCAGCAACAAGCCACCAGCCTCCAGCAACAAGCCTCCAGCCTCCAGAAACAAGCCTCCAGCCACCAGCAACAAGCCACCAGCCTCCAGCAACAAGCCTCCAGCCACCAGCCTCCAGCAACAAGCCTCCAGCAACAAGCCTCCAGCAACAAGCCTCCAGCCTCCAGCAACAAGCCACCAGCCTCCAGCAACAAGCCTCCAGCAACAAGCCTCCAGCAACAAGCCTCCAGCAACAAGCCACCAGCCTCCAGCAACAAGCCTCCAGCAACAAGCCTCCAGCCACCAGCCTCCAGCAACAAGCCTCCAGCCTCCAGCAACAAGCCTCCAGCAACAAGCCACCAGCCTCCATGTGAGGACATGACCACCCCCTGCCGCTCACCATTGAGTATTAGCGCGGCCTCTCCCACCATGAGAGGACATGACCTCCCCCTGCCTCTCACCGTTGAGTATTAGCACGGCCTCTCCCACCATGTGAGGACATGACCTCCCCCTGCCTCTCACTACTGAGTATTAGCACGACCTCTCCCACCATGCGAGGACATGACCACCCCCTGGCTCTCACCGTTGAGTAATAGCACGGCCTCTCCCACCATGTGAGGACATGACCACCCCCTGCCTCTCACCATTGAGTATTAGCGCGGCCTCCACCACCATGTGAGGACATGACCACCCCCTGCCTCTCACTATTGAGTATTAGCACGGCCTCTCCCACCATGTGAGGACATGACCTCCCCCTGCCTCTCACCATTGAGTATTAGCACGGCCTCCACCACCATGTGAGGACATGACCACCCCCTGCCTCTCACCGTTGAGTATTAGCACGGCCTCTCCCACCATGTGAGGACATGACCACCCCCTGCCTCTCACTATTGAGTATTAGCACGGCCTCCACCACCATGTGAGGACATGACCACCCCCTGCCTCTCACCGTTGAGTATTAGCACGGCCTCTCCCACCATGTGAGGACATGACCACCCCCTGCCTCTCACCATTGAGTATTAGCACGGCCTCCACCACCATGTGAGGACATGACCACCCCCTGCCTCTCACCGTTGAGTATTAGCACGGCCTCTCCCACCATGTGAGGACATGACCACCCCCTGCCTCTCACCGTTGAGTATTAGCACGGCCTCCACCACCATGTGAGGACATGACCACCCCCTGCCTCTCACCATTGAGTATTAGCGCGGCCTCTCCCACCATGTGAGGACAAGACCACCCCCTGCCTCTCACCGTTGAGTATTAGCACGGCCTCTCCCACCATGTGAGGACATGACCACCCCCTGCCTCTCACCGTTGAGTATTAGCACGGCCTCTCCCACCACGTGAGGACATGACCACCCCCTGCCTCTCACCGTTGAGTATTAGCGCTGCCTCTCCCACCACGTGAGGACATGACCACCCCCTGCCTCTCACCGTTGAGTATTAGCGCGGCCTCTCCCACCATGAGAGGACATGACCTCCCCCTGCCTTTCACCGTTGAGTATTAGCACGGCCTCTCCCACCAGGAGAGGACATGACCACCCCCTTCCACTCACCATTGAGTATTAGCACGGCCTCTCCCACCACGAGAACACCTCCCACCCCCCACCCTTTGCCTCTCTTCATTGGACAGTAGTGCCGCCTCTTCCACCGTGTGAGGGCCCCACACCACCCGCGCCGCTCACCACTGCATATTAGTGCTGCCGCTACCTCCGTGAGAAGTAGGGTTGCCAGGTGTCCGGCATTGAACTGGACTGTCCTGTATTTGGACACTCCATCCAGTAAAAAATGAGGGGTGCAGTAATACTGGACATGTGAGTGTCCGGTATCTTCCTCCCTGGACAGAGTGACCTGACGCTCCTTTCACCAGTGAGCCCAGTATTTTTGGAGAAGCCACCTGGCAACCCTAGTGAGAAGAGGCCATCACCAAACTCTGCCACCAAGCACCGGCTGTAGCATCGCCTGTCAAAACAATGCCCAGCCCACCGCCATTTTAATTTCTTCCCCCTTGTGATGATGTCACAGACTGTTCCCATCTCCCCCTCCCCCCTTCCCTTGTTCTCCGCTCCTCTCTCTCCCCCTCTTCCTCACTGACCCCCCCAGCCACGTCGGAGCTCTCACCTCCCCTTAGACATTCTCCTTGCTGGCTAATAGTCATTCGGACTCGTTCACCCCACCCGTCCAGGGCTTCCTGGAATAGCAGAGGGAGCTTAAAGCCGCCGTCCGTGCTGACGTTTTTCTTTTCTTCTCCCCTTTAATATGTGCGCGTCTGTACGACACACACAATGATCAGTAATTAGCTAAGTTGCCGATCGATCCGTTCTTCTGCGATCGATGGTCGAAGATTCGGCTCGGGGGGGGGGGTTCACTAAATGGCTGTCGGTGCAGCAGAAGAGGACCAAAGATGCAAAGTTCTGTGGGGAAGATCATGTGACCAGGCACTAGATACAATTGGTGCACTGCTAGAGAGAGGGCAGGGCTCAAAAAGGGGTGTGCCAGAGCCTGTTTCAGAAGAGGAAGGGGATGTGACTTTGGAAACGGTTGCTATAGAAACAAAAAATGCTTGTTACATTTTAATACGTTAAATATGTAATTCAGAGTTGTTTTAAAAAAATGCTACCAGTATTTTTTCATAGCACAGAACTGATTTATTTGAAAAAAAAAAAAAAAACACATGTAGGATATTGTTTGGTCTACAGCTTTAATATGTAATCCTTATTCATTTCTTGCTAACCCAAACACACAGCAATAATGACACACAAGCCCCTATAAACACACTTGTACACACATACACTTATATACACGTACACCTATATATACACACATACAGTATACACCTATATACACACACATACACTTCTACACACTTCTACAAACATACACTTATACAAACGTATACACACACTTGTACACACATACACGTGTACACACATACACACACAGACATTCACTTGTACACCTATACACACACACACATATCCTTCAACACACACATACACTTCTACACATATACAGTACACTTGAACACACACATTTACACTTATACACCTATATACATACAGTTTTACACACATGCACTTACACACACCTATATACACATACACACGCACACACACACACACACACACACTTATATACAGTTATACACACAGACACGCAAACACTTATATACACTTAAACACACAAACGTATATACAGTTATGCACACACACATATACAGTGAAACACACTCATACAGATTCACATAATCTCAGTTATATACACATACACTTTACACTTATATACAAACACATACACACACATACTCACTTACACACTTAAAACACAAACTTTATTCCCACACCAGATGTATAGGGACAGATGTATAGGGACAGATGTATAGTCCTAGTGGTAATTGGTGGCATATGGTCCTAACCGTACCCAGCCATCCGATCCCGGAGAGGGAGGGGGAGCAGTACGACACAGTGACAGGGGGAAGGGTATAATGGTTACACATTACATTAATTATTGGGGGTAGGGTATAATGGTTACACAGTACATGAATAACAGGGGGTAGGTTATAATGGTTACACAGTACATGAATAACAGGGGGTAGGGTATAATGGTTACACAGTACATGAATAACAGGGGGTAGGGTATAATGATTACACAGTACATGAATAACAGGGGGTAGGGTATAATGGTTACACAGTACATGAATAACAGGGGGTAGGGTATAATGGTTACACAGTACATGAATAACGGGGTAGGGTATAATGGTTACACAGTACATCAATAACAGGGGGTAGGGTATAATGGTTACACAGTACATGAATATCAGGGGGTAGGGTATAATGGTTACACAGTACATGAATATCAGGGGGTGGGGTATAATGGTTATACAGTACATGAATAACGGGGTAGGGTATAATGGTTACACAGTACATGAATAACAGGGGGAAGGATATAATGGTTACACAGTACATGTATAACAGGGGGTATGGTATAATGGTTAAACAGTACATGAATAACAGGAGGTAATGTATAATGATTACACGGTACATGAATAACGGGGTAGGGTATAATGATTACACAGTACATGAATAACGGGGTAGGGTATAATGATTACACAGTACATGAATAACAGGGGTAGGGTATAATGATTACACAGTACATGAATAACAGGGTAGGGTATAATGATTACACAGTACATGAATAACAGGGGGTAGGGTATAATGGTTACACAGTATATGAATTACACTGGGTAGGGTATAATGGTTACACAGTACATGAATAACGGGGTAGGGTATAATGGTTACACAGTATATGAATTACACTGGGTAGAGTATAATGGTTACACAGTACATCAATAACAGGGGGAAGGGTAGGGTATAATGATTGCAGGGTACATGGGTAACGGGGTAGGGTATAAAGATTACACAGTACATTAATTATTGGGGGTAGGGTATAAAGATTACACAGTACATTAATTATTGGGGGTAGGGTATAATGATTGCAGGGTACATGAATAACAGGGGGTAGGGTATAATGGTTACACAGTACATTAATTATTGCTGGTAGGGTATAATGATTACACAGTACATTAATTATTGGGGGCAGGGTATAATGATTGCAGGGTACATGAATAACAGGGGGTAGGGTATAATGATTGCAGGGTATATGGGTAACAGTTACACACAGGGATGTTGGTATTAGTTGCGTCTCTCAGCCTGTGGCAGGTGCTGATATAGTGTGCAGCCAGTTCTGCTGGGGTTTCATCTTTTCCCAGGAGGATAGCGATTTTTTGGTTCTCTTCTATACTATTAAAGTTCTGGATAAGAGCTGTGAGTTTCTCCAGGTGGGCACTCCTCACTTCTTCCCCGCCTCACTACTTCCCGCCTCTGTCACTCTCTCTATCTCCCTCCATGGAGAAGAGGACAGACTGAGTAAGTGAAAGTAACAGAGAGAGAGAGAAATATATAAGGGGAGGTGGGTGACGCAGTAAGGAGAAAAGGGAGAGAGTGAGAGAGAGAGAGAGTGAGGGTGAGAGGGAGGGTGAGAGAGAGAGAGAGAGAGAGAGAGAGAGAGAGAGAGAGGGTGAGAGAGAGAGAGAGAGAGAGAGAGGGTGAGAGGGAAAGATGGTGTGAGAGAAAGACAGAGAGAGAGAGAGTGTGATAGAGAATAATAGATATATGTAGAGAAAGAGATACAGAAAGAGAGAGAGGCATAAGGGAGAGAGAGAGAGAGAGAGAGAGAGAGAGAGAGAGAGAGAGAGAGAGAGAGAGAGAGAGAGAGAGAGAGAGAGAGAGAGAGATACACAGAAAAGGAGAGAGGCAAAAGGAAGATTGAGAGAGGGAGATAGAGGGAGAATTATAGAGTGTGTGTGTGTGTGTTATATAGAGAGTGTGCGAGATAGAGAGTGTCAGAGAGAATAAAATATATATATATATATACATACAGAGATAGATACAGAAAGAGAAAGACAAGGAAGATGGAGAGAGATAGACAGAATTGAGACAGGGAGCGGTACAAGGAAGATAGAGAAAATGAAAGAGAGAGAGAGAGGATGGATAGAGAGAGAGGATGGACAGAGAGAGAGACAGACAGAGAGAGAGGATGGAGAGAGAGAGAGAGAGAGAGAGACAGACAGACAGACACAGAGAGAGAGGATGGATAGAGAGAGAGAGAGAGAGAGAGAGAGAGAGAGAGAGAGAGAGGGGGGGAGGATGGATAGAGAGAGACAGAGAGAGAGAGACAGAGAGGATGGATAGAGCGACAGAGAGAGAGGATGGATAGAGAGAGAGAGAGGATGGATAGAGAGACAGAGAGAGAGAGAGAGAGAGAGAGAGAGGATGGATAGAGAGAGAGAGAGAGGATGGATATATATATATATAGAGAGAGAGAGGATGGATAGAGAGAGAGAGAGAGAATGGATATATATATATATAGAGAGAGAGAGGATGGATAGAGAGACAGAGAGAGAGAGAGCATGGATAGCAGCGCAGATAGAGAGACGCCCGCCTGGCAGGTGTCACAATCCCTTCCCCTCTCCTCAGGGGTCCTTGGCATAGAAAGAGAAGGAAAAAAAAATACACAAGAAAGGCGAGAGAACCTTACCACCTCTCCTCCTCCCCTCCCTCCCTCCTCTCCTCTCCCCCCCCCTCTCTCCTCCCAGCCAATGGGGGACAGAGCTGCGCCATGCGGAGAACCGTATATAAGACAGGCTAGGGGTGTCCCCCACCGTTCAGACGGACTGAGAGAAGGAAGGCATGCACCGTCGCTTTTTGGGGGAATAAAGATCCTGGCAATTATTTCGCCTCCCCTCCTTCATCTCTCTCGCTCCCTCTCCGAAATCTCTCTCTCCCCCCCCCCTCCCCTTATCCTCCTTCCAGACAAAGACCCCCCACCCTCTCTCTCTCTTCCACCGCTGCCGCAATCTCCCTATATACATATATATATATATTTTTAGACATATTTCTATTTTTAAGGTCCCCCCCATTTTGGACCATTTTGGGAATTTTTCACCCCGTTTCCCCCCCCCCCCCCCCGGTGAAAGAATAATATATATATATTTTTAAATCCCCTTTTTTGGGGGTGGTTTTATTTTTTCTCCGCCGAGGATATTTCGATTCGATTTTTCCGTTTCGAAGAAGAAGAAGAAGAAGAAGAAGAAAATAAAACCCCCCCACAGAATTTTCCATTTTGTTTTTTCCCCTCCGGTCCCGTGACGGCTGTGGGGAGGGGGCGGGGAGCGGCGGCGGCGGCGGCTGGGGGGGGAAGGCGTAGCACGGACACGAAGACGCTGAGGAAGGTCGCGAGGCGGCAGGACAGACGCTCCCGAAAACCCTCCGGGTCCGACCTGCGTGCCCTAAGCATGGTGACTGTGAGTGCCGCCATCTTTGATTTTACCGACCGTTCCCGCTGTAGGTCTGTGCGGAGGGAGGGAGAGAGAGAGCGCAGGTTTAAGAAAGGGAGACGACGGGAGGCTATTTTCCAGCGCGGCGTTAGAGGAGGAGGGATGTGGGGGGTGGGGGGGGGTGAGATAAGTCCCCAAGGAATCCCTTGTGGGACATGAACGCATCTTACAATGCAGCAGTGGGAAGGAGAGGGAGCGAGAGAGGTAGGGAGGGGGGGGGGGAGAGAGAGAAGCAATGGGGGGAGAGAGAGGGATGGGCTGAAAGGATTCACTGTCTGTCCTTGATACGCTGAAGCATTGCTGGATGGATGGATGAAAGCTTAGGTCGCTAAAAATATGGATGAAGTGGATAAATCGATGGATCGATGGATAGCAATGTGGATGACTGGATAGATTGATGGATTCATGGGTAGATGGATAAATAGATGGATGGATCAATAGATAGATGGATAGATAGATGGATAGATAGATGGATAGATGGATGGATAGATGAATGGATAGATGGATAAATAGATGGATGGATAGATGGATATATAGATGGATAGATAGATGGATAGATGGATAGATAGATGGATATAGATGGATAGGTAGATGGATAGATGGATAGATAGATGGATAGATAAATGGATAGATAAATTGATGGATGGATAGATAGATAGATAGATAGATAGATAGATAGATAGATAGATAGACGGATATAGAGGTGGAAGGAGACTGGAATAGGTACTTAGATACATGGATACTATGGATAGTTGGGTGGATGGATTTACAGGATAGATAGATACATAGATAGATAGATAGATAGATAGATAGATAGATGGTTGGAGGAATGTACTAGGTACACACACACACACACACACACACACACACACACACACACACACACACACACACACACACACACATATATTCAGAATTGTATAGATGGATCTACAGATGGACAGATAGGTAGATAGATGATATAAATATATATATGGGTGGATAGATCGATAGGTAGATGGATATATAGATATATCCATACGGACAGATCACCAGATACAGGGAGGCAGGGCTGGATGGAATGCTGACACAGGCTGATACTATAGATACCCAGCACAGATTCTCCTGGTACCTACAGGCACATGGGAGGATGGGGAGGGGGGGGGGGGAGAGGAGAAGAAGGAGGAGGAGGAGGAGAGAAGGTTCTTGAGAACAATAGAGGAGACATGGCAGGCTTTGGGCGTGTGCCTGTGTGTGAGCACGCGTGTGCCTGTGTGTAAGCACGCGTGTGTGGGGGATCTGCTTACGGTGAATGTCATGTTTTTCATATAGCAACATCTGTGAATGGATAGATAGAGCTAGGTACCCATTTAGATGGATACATAGGTAGATAATAGATAGATACATATATAGATGGACAGATGGATACATAGATCAATAATAGATATATAGATATATGGATAGATGGATACATAGATAGATAACAGATAGATACATATATAGATAGATACATAGATCGATAATATATATATATATATATATATATATATATATATATATATATATATATACACATCGTTATATGGATACATAGATAGATAATAGATTGATTGATAGATACATATATAGATGGACACAGATAGATAGATAGATAGATAGATAGATAGATAGATAGATAGATAGATAGATAGATAGATAGATAGATAATAGCTAGATAGATACACAGATAGATAAATAGGTACATAAATAATAGCTAGATAGACACATATATATAGATATATAGATAGTAAATAAATTGATACATAGATAGATGATAGATATACAGATAGATATATAAAGGCAGCTATATGTGGATTAAAGGATGGATAGATAAATAGATACACAGATAGATAGATAAAGATTGTAAGAGATAGATAGGGTAAGATAGACAGATATAATTTACAGACAGTCAGACGGTTACAGTATATATATATATATACACACACACTATATATACAATGTATAGATACTATATACATATATGGATACATTACACACACACACACACACATATATAGAATGATAATTAATGACCGTGCTTAGACACACAGCCTGTCCTGTGAAAGGCTGTATTGTGTTCTCATTCCCCCATCTGTCTAATTCTCTTTCCTTAACTGTCCCTTTCCATCCTTCCCTGACTCTCCCTCCCCCTCCTCTCCCTCCTCTCCCTCCTCTCCCTCCTCTCCTTCTCTCCTTCTCTCTCCCTCTCTCATTGTTTCCTTCCCTGCCCTCTATATCTCCCTGGTTCCTTTCTCAATTCTCCCTCTCTTCCTCGTGGTCTTTCCTTCGGTCTATCTGATAGACAGACAGATAGATAGATAGATAGATAGATAGATAGATACACAGATAGATAGATAGATATATAGATAGATAGATAGATAGATAGATAGATAGATAGATAGATAGATAGATAGATAGATACACAGATAGATAGATAGATAGATAGATAGATAGATAGATAGATAGATAGATAGATAGATAGATAGATAGATAGATAGATAGATAGATAGATACACATAGATAGACAGATAGATAGATACACAGATAGATAGATACACAGATAAATAGATACACAGATAGATA
>NW_027454614.1:0-68752 GCF_040206685.1 Ascaphus truei | reverse complement strand
TTAGGGATTGTTTTTCAGACTGTCCTGGGTTGTGATAAATATTTTTGTTGTCTGAGCAGGAAGGGTCCCTGATTGTACATTTGCTCTGTCTTGTCATTAACATACCATGTGAGTTTATTTATGGATATCTGTTTAGAAGGTCTTATCTGTATCCATGTTATAGAAGAATAAGGTTTATCAGGGCTGGGTTGGACCCGCTGAAGTAATTCAAGTGTTTTCTTGGGTATAGTTATGGTGAAAAAAATCAGAACAATAACATGCCAAAAGAGTTGTACGTGATCAGCTTGCGCTGATTATTGTATCAGAAGTATTGTACAGGACAATTAAATTTGATTTCTGTAACCGAAGAAGTATTGTACAGGTCAATTAAATTTGATTACTGTAACAGGAGAATAATGGGAAACCAAAGTTCTCAAAATTTGCCGTTAGAGGTTGTGTGTCTGCAGACAAAAATAATAAAGAATGGATACAGAGAACAAGAAGAGACAATATAAATATGTTTTGTTGGCCAATGAAAATATACATGCAAGTTCAAATGAAAATACACATGCAAGTCCCAGTGAAAAACATGCCACCCCAATGAAAAAAGTTTGTTTGCAATAAATTACTATAGAAGGAAGAGTGAAACTATGAGTAGCCGCACCGGTTTTCTTATTCGTAAGAATGCGAACGCAAGGGCTCATAGTGGAACCTTCTAACTTTCAGTGATCCCTGTGTGTCTGTGGTAGTATAAATCTTTGGATTTTATGAGGTTTTTGTGGCAAAAGTCAAGCATGGCAGGCCCGGCTGACCTGATACTGCAGAAATCAGTTGTGAACGTATAAGCTTTTCCTTCCATTTCCCCACATGCAATAAGTGGTTATAAATCATTTCCTGATATAAACTCAAGTTTCGGTGCCGGCAAGTAAAACTGTTGCGCCCTTAATGGAGAGTGGTTAGATGGATTTGATACCCTAATGAATTTTTCCTGAATGATTACCTGTGTGAAAGATAAACCATGCTAAGTATCACGTGTGCACAAATCACCATCCAGAAACTTGCAAGTACGTACGAAAACAGGAATATTTTTTGCTCACAATGAAATCAAATGTCTGCAAGAAAGAGAATCAAAATCGCAGCAGCACAGAGCGTGCCCCCACTTTTTTCTCCAGCGCGAGGAATGTGCTAAGATACGAAAGTTAACTCAAAAAGCTCCGGAGCATCAGAGAAGTTTTAAAGTCAGGTTATTTATGAGAATAAAGAAAGAGAAGAGAACTTTTATTAATAGTTGCAGGGTGAAATTGTTGGGTAATAGGGGAGAAAGGGTTTTCTTTTATTTGTTTGTTATTTTTGTGATGTTGTGTGGCTGTGTATGAGAGAAGTTTTTTGTATTGTGTGTGTTCTGTATTGTGTGTAACCAGTAAAAACACATTTCAATTTTATTTCTAGAGGATTAAGATGTTTGGGAATATTTTGTGTTTAAAAATGTGGGTAAAAGATCATAAGCATTGTTTGAAGTATATATTGTATTGTATGTTTTCATGTATATAACGCCATTAATATGCACAGTGCTTCACAGAAGTGGTGCACGTCGTAATCATATAGTTAGCAAATGGTAAAGGTAAGAGGTCATGAAATAAGTGATCCAGACATAAAAGTAACATTAAGGAAGAGAAGTCCCTGCTCTGAGGAACTTACAATCTAATTGGTAGGTAGGGAGAGCGTACAGAAGCAGTAGGCTTTGATTAGAAGCCAGGAGAGGAATTTCAGGAGGGGAAATGCAGAATCAGAGTTTTAAGAGTAGAGTGAATCTGGCAGCAGCGTTTGGGAGAGATAGTAGGGAAGACAGGTGAAAGTCAGGAAGCTGGGATAGCAGGGGATTACAGTTATCAAGAGGGGAGAGAATGAGGATCTGAATCAGAGTTTTAATAGTTGAGCAACAGAGGAACAGGTGTATCTTTGTGATATTGTGGAGGAAAAAGTGACAGTTATAGAAATGTTTTGAATGAAAGAGGAGAATATGAGAGAGGAGTTGAGGGAATGACCCCTAAGCAGCGTGCTTAGAGCTTCTGCATGGAAGATTCAAGAGTAATGTGAAACTAGATAATAGGGTCAGGTTTGGGAGGAAGTATGAGGAACTTTGTTTTTGCCATGTTAAGTTTAAGGCAAAAGAGGGTCTTCCAGGATGAGATAACAGAGGGACATTCAGAAACGTAGGTTTGTATGGCAGGTGTAAGGTCAGGGGTTGAAAAGTAAATGAGGGTGTTGTCAGCATAGTGGTGATATTTAAACCCAAGAGATGTTATTAGGTCAATTACAGAGAGTGTGTACAGAGAAAAGAGAAGAGTGTGGGCCACAGAGGCAAATGCTGCAGAGAGTAATAGGAGCAGAGTGTAATGACCTCTGTCTGGGGCAGCATATAGGTAATCAGTTATTTTAGTTAGAATTGTCTCCGTGGAGGGAGCAGTGCAGAAGTCAGATTGTAGAGGGTTAAGGAGAGAATGGGTGTTGAGAAAATGGAGCAAGCAAGAGGATACAAAACAAGTTCAGTAGTTAGAAAGACAGGTAAGGTCAAGCTTGCTATTTTTGAGTCATGGTATAACTATTACATGTTTTAAGGAGAATGGAAATGTAGCAGATTAGAGGGAGAAGAGGAGATTAACAGTGATGGTGACACTCTTTTGAGACAGTGGAAAAAGAGTCAAGGAAAGCAGGAAGAGAGTAGGAAGCAAAAGTAGGATAGGAAGAAAAAGAGGGAATGTTCTGGTGTATGAATTCAACCTCTTTCTTAAAATAGTCAGAAAAGTCCTGAGGTGAGATGAAGGAAGAATTAGTGAGGGTTAGACTTGTGAGTGTTGATTAATGGAGAGAAATAGGTTTGTGTAGCTTGAGAAAGGACAGAATTGCAACAGGATAGCATAAATTTGTAGTGAATGAAGTCAGTGAAACTATGAAAGTTCAAAACAGAAAGCATTAAAAAGAACTGAGTGGAGGGAAATAGCATGAGCGTGTGGAGTTATTTGTGTGTTAAGAAGTTATATAAACCTTAGCTATATAAAAGCCTGTGGGTTAATTTTTAAAAGGCCATAAAAAATGTAGTTCTTAGGGCTCTGGACAAAGCTCCATGTATTTAAACTTTAAGCAAAAGTTCCAATCCAATAATTATTATTTTTCAGGAAGAAGCCGTGGTGTACCTTTATCTTATCTTTTCAGGGTCAATTGGCGAAACGCCCAGAAACAAAATGGCTCTTTGCCCGGAAACAAGTCTTATAGAAAATATTTTTTCTTTAGTCAGATGAATATGCAGAGTGTCTTTAAAATTATAAAGCTGACCGTGTGCTCAGCACTGTGCAAAGAGATTATATAAAGCAAGACATTAGTGTGAAGTCTTATACAAAATCATTTGTCTATTAACTGAATGTGATGTATTTTATAACGAATTAACCATTTATTTTTTCCAAAGGTGTCCGTAAGCAGTGGTTAATGTAAAAATTGCTGTGTAATCTAGAATGGGTTTACCAGGAAGGGGTGAATTTGGGAGTCACCTCTCATTTGTGGGTGTGTCTTGTGCATAGGGTTAAATACAGGGGATACATAGTTGCAAAAGCAGTTACATAAGTGAATAAGGTATGCATTATGTAGAAGGCATTTCAATTTTTTAACAGAATCATTACAGTGAAGTGTTTGGGGTAAAAGCCAGATAGGGAGTGGCTAGGAAATTTGTATGGGTAAAATAATGGTTTAATTGGGAGGGAATATTTTTCCATAACAGTGGATAGTATTGGGAGAAGAGAGATTGGCCTGTAGTTTGAGACAGTGTTTTTTGTCCCCACTTTTGAAGATTGGGAAAAACTCTGGTAGTTTCCCAGGTCTTAGGGATATGGCCTGCAGACAGGATAGAATTAATTATGGAAGCAAGTGGGTTAGCAAGGGATGAGGCCCTAAAGTTTCAGGAACTTAGATTGTATCAAAGTCAGGTTCACATTGGCTACTTAGTTTTAATTTGAGGAACATTAATAGGGAATACCTCTGTCTATATGTGGATGCTAAGACAGGAGTAAACACATTGATACAAGAATTTAGTCCTAGGTATAAATTATCTCCCTATGAGACACATATGGGATGACTTGTAACTATCAACAGTCCAAAGGAAAGAATTAAGGACCATGTTATTGGTAATAAAACAATAAGTTGTATGCAACTAATACATTTTTTGAGTCTCTCTAGGCAACGTTGAAAGTGCACCTACTCGAGATGGGGTTAATAGTCACATATTTCCTGTGCAAGCATGCTCTTCATCCCAGGTGAAAAGGCCTAAAGTAATCACCAATACAGCAATTAAAGCGGCAGAGTCATTTTCCTGGACCCAAAGTACAGTAAAGCTCGTTCCAGCGCCACCAAAGACCAAAGTCACCTAAAGCACAGTCGCATCAAGTTAACGTCTTGCCGAGTCAAAACTCTAACCGTTAACCAACGAGGAAAATAAGACACCAGGCTAAGGCCAGGTTTTATCAGAACATTTCATTTTTTCAGAGACTCAATATTTTTATTCTTTAGAGTGTGTTAAGTTAGAAATTTAAGGTGTATGTACAAGTGAGCCTTGATGGGAGGATTGGTTTCCTGGAAGCGTGGCTTGTGAAAGCTCTTGTATGTGTTTTGGCAGTACTCATCACTCTCTATGTATGTGTCATGTGCAGCAAAACTTTGATCCAGAAGTGTGTTGCACCTCCACCGAAAGGAGGGGGTCACCCAGGGGCGTCTGTCAGCCACAAGGAAAGGATCATAAGTCAGCCATGTTGACCATCGCAGACATTGTCTGTTCTGATATTCTGAGTGAATGATGTATACAATGCGTGCAGGGTGAGGATCATGCATTTCGCTTCCACAGATACCAAACCCCCTCAATTCTCAGTAATAGAATGTTGTGATGATTCTAAAAGTATATGATGATAGAGATAGATGCAATTTCCTTTATCTAGCAACTGCATACCCAAAGAAAGGTTGCTTGCATAAAATAAGGTTTTTAGTATTATGTGTATAATTTCTGTATTTTTCCAATTTTTTAAGGGAACCTCTTTAAAGGGTGTATCAGACACTAGGAACAAGAATCAATTTATGGGTCAAGTGTCTCCACCAACCAATGAAACCTGTGTAAAAATGTATGTTTAGTCAGATAACAATTTACAGGAAGGATGTGGCCTTAATTTTGCAGTTTTAATTTTATCATTAAACCAAGAACAGGTTCAGATTAGGCTTATGGCCTTACAAAACAGAATTGCTTTAGACTATGTTTTAGCTTCAAAAGGAGGGGTATGTGTCCTAATTGAGGAACAATGTTGTGTTTTTATTCCAGATCAGTGTAGCAATGTGCAGCATGAACTAGATGAAATACAAGAGAGTCAAAAGAGGTTTACAAAGGGAAGTGACAGATTATCACCCTTGGGGTTAGGTGAATGGCTTAGATCACTTGGAGCAAAAACTTTTGAATGTTTTGATGTGTTTGGGAGTGTTACTTGTTGTCATATATGTGGGTGTCACGTGTTGCAAAGGTATGATCCACAAGAGTGCGACCCCCTCCCCCATTCGGATGCCACTCTTTACAGATGCCAGAAAACAGCAGTACCGTGAAGAAAGAAGATGCCGACCAGTTATTCAATTCATCAAAAGACATATTGGCCGCAGCGCCTTATGAGACTATGACAGTGAAGGGCACGCGCCCTTGTCCTTTGAGTTATCCCTGGACTATCATCATGAACTTAATTCTCAAAAGCTATGTTTTAAGAATAAAAAGGAGGGAGTGACAAAGTGAGAATTTGACGTAAGGGGAGGGTCTGACATAACAGCACTGGGATCTATGCAACCATTTTAAGTCAGCATCCATCTTAGGTTTTGTCTGAGTGAACGGGTTATGAGATGGACGTTTTTGAATGAGGTTTTTGCTTTCAACTTTCAAGTGAGAATAAACCAAGCAGCTAACTGAAAAACCTTGAGCAAAGTGCCAATGTTATGAAAAAGGCCAGACTGATTGGGATGGTTTCTGTATGTAGAGAAAAGGTCACCAGCTTAATAAAGTATTATTGCTGAATCATCTCATTTAGACACCCCATAATGTCATCAACTCAATGTATTCGTGTGCATAATTTGTTTACCTTTTACGCTTACGTAATGACGACACGCAACCTTGTAGAGGGGGCGTGGGTTTAGTATTTTGTGTATAAATAATGCCTGTATGCTACCATGTCTTTGGGAGAGTTTTTATTTTGAAACCCTCCTCTGCGTGTGCACCGCACAAGCAATAAACTTATTTGTCTATTCTGCAAAACATACCTCAGACTCGTGTTGTTATTTCACAGAGTTTTATCACTTTCATGCAGCTGCTGTTTGCTTTTGATGACTGTTCCTCTCTCCTGCAAAGGAGAGTTGGAGGGAGAGAACACAAGCTGAGTGGTTAGTTCTTTATTGCAAGTAAAAAACAGAAACCAAAAAAAGAGTAATGTTGTTGTTGTTGTTGTTGTTGTTGTTGTTGTTGTTGTTGTTGTTGTTGTTGTTGTTGTTGTTGTTGTTGTTGTTGTTGTTGTTGTTGTTGTTGTTGTTGTTGTTGATATGACTTTTCTATTAAGTCTAGAAATATTTTTAATACAGATGTATTTGTGAGCGCACATTCATTTTTAAACCTATTTTAAAGCACAATACTCACTCATTAGCTAAAATTAGCAACTGGGTGCAGTGAATTAACATATAGGAATATCAAATACAATTATTTGGATTTGCACACTGGATAAGGTGAAACAATGTGCCTTGTGTTTCTAATTGTAAACATGTATTTAATTCTATTCAAATCAGTACAATTTCTTGTTTTCTTACAGATATTTATTACTGTGTGCAGTATTAATACAGATCCTCAGACTTAACAACAATAAGGGACTACTCTAAACTATTTATGTTTTGTAGCTCAGCAGAGTGATTCATTTCCTGAATGTTAATTTAGTTCCAAAATATGTATTTCTTTTATACATACTACAATGTTTCGATGTTTTCTTTCTTGCAGGCTAAGCAGAATGCATAGGTTTCTTCAGTCTCTAGTAACTTGCATCACTAACATTATTCACCATGTACATGCCACGCATTTCCAAAGTGCCAGAGAGGTAACTTCAGTCTTATTGGCTACTGGGCGAGACACATGCAAATTGCTAGGATAGTTTGCTTATAACTTCAATAAGAGCCTTAATAAAGACTTTGTGATAATATATTGGCATCACAATTATACTACCCTGTATTTGAGAAAGTTTCTCACCCTTTGAGCACCAGAATATTAACATTTTTGGAAAAACTTACTATAACTTGAAAGAGGGTCACGTACTGTGTGCATTTTCTTTGCAGCATTAATTGGTTAAGACTATACTTTCAGGGATCATTTCTATAGTTCCAAACTGGAGAAATGTGCTCGAAAGTGTCCAAACTCACAACCCACGAGGAAGAGCTTCAGTGTTTTCTCCTGAGCGTGAAGTGAGCTTACAGTGTTGCTTTCATGCAGCTGCTGTTTGCTTTTGATGACTGTTCCTCTCTCCTGCAAAGGAGAGTTGGAGGGAGAGAACACAAGCTGAGTGGTTAGTTCTTTATTGCAAGTAAAAAACAGAAACCAAAAGAAGAGTAATGTTGTTGTTGTTGTTGTTGTTGATATGACTTTTCTATTAAGTCTAGAAATATTTTTAATACAGATGTATTTGTGAGCGCACATTCATTTTTAAACCTATTTTAAAGCACAATACTCACTCATTAGCTAAAATTAGCAACTGGGTGCAGTGAATTAACATATACTGCTGCGGCCGAGTTTATTTGAGCATTTGCCCGTTCTCGGCCGCAGCAGTAGCCTGGCGCGCGCTGGAGGGTGACGGGCGCACGCCGAAGCAGCGGAAGAGCGCCCTTTGATCGGGGTGCTCTCCCTACCGCTGCCGGGTCCGCCGGGTCTCCCGGAACCCCCTGCCGCCGTCCCCCACATCGCGGGACACCAGGGCTCCCTCGGGGAGCCCTGGACGCGCGTGCAGGGGGCGCACGCTCCCGATGACGCGTGACCGCGCGTCTTTGACGCGCGGCACGCCGAGGGGCGGCCACTAGCAAGCCGGGAAATCTCCCGGCTTGCGGATCTGGCCGCAGTGCAATAAACTGTGTCGCCAGTGTAGGAATATCAAATAAAATTATTTGGATTTGCACACTGGATAAGGTGAAACAATGTGCTCTGTGTTTCTAATTCTAAACATGTATTTAATTATATTCAAATCAGTACCATTTATTGTTTTCTTACAGATATTTATTACTGTGTGCAGTATTAATACAGATCCTCAGACTTAACAACAATAAGGGACTACTCTAAACTATTTATGTTTTGTAGCTCAGCAGAGTGATTCATTTCCTGAATGTTAATTTAGTTCCAAAATATGTATTTCTTTTATACATACTACAGTGTTTCGATGTTTTCTTTCTTGCAGGCTATGCAGAAGGCATAGGTTTCTTCAGTCTCTAGTAACTTGCATCACTAACATTAACATATAGGAATATCAAATACTATTCTGAGGCCCGAGTCATGTGTGGTATGAATAGCCCAGATAGGTTCAACTCGTTCCTTTTACAAGCACAACAAGTTTTTTTTTCTTTCTTTCTTTATTGAGAAAAGCGTGGATTTACAAAGGCACTTGTGGATGATGGTGTTGTGGGATAATGTCTCTATGGTGAGTGCGCTGGATTGTGGGGAAAGGTGAAAAGGATGAGGCGTTGCCAGTAGAGCAAATTACAGAAGGTACTCACTCAGGCAATGTTGAATGTGAAAAGGAAGTGCCAGTGTATTCTGGGTAACAAGATAGCCTGGAACAGACCATCTGTGAACAAGGCAGAGGGGGAGAGAGCAGGCTAGCCCATTCTGATAGAAAGGCTGAGGTTTCTGTAGCAACTCACTGGCATAATGCAGGGACAGGGATTGCAACACTGTGTCTAACACACAGGCACTGTGTGTGTGTACAGAGCAAAATACATGCAGCTGGAAATGAGGAACTGACAAGCTGATGCTGCAAAGAAAATGGGGGGGGGGGTGAAACAGAGATGTGATTCTTTTTCCATGACACTCCCCGTCTGGTATCTGGAGATACCACAATATTAAAGTATGTGGAACATATGTGCAATGCAAACATAATATAACAATGCAAAAGTCCATGTCCACATAGCGATGTGATACCGGCTGGCATCACTAGCTTCAATGTCCCTTGGCCAAGGTTCTTGGTCAAAGGATGCAAAGTGGATGCACCGCTCCAGGTTAGCTGGGTGCACCACAGTGTCTCTCTTGATGAAAGTCTCTGGCACTGTTTCTTTTTGAACTTATGGAAGAACAGTCCTTTTGTCTCTGTAGTTTTACCTATAGACTGCATCCCCTTGTACGTATGCCAGTTGTGGCAGCCTGTCACTCTAACACCTGGCGGTTGGCAGAAGAAGATGGGTTTTGGCTCCTTTCGGAAGCGGATCCACACTCCTGGAAGACTGGTTGTCGAATCTAGTCCAGTAAAGAGGGCGTCGTTCGGGGGGACTCCCTGGAGCTGAGCGCTGGGGCTGAACACTACCCGGATTTTATCGGGTTCCTGAGGGGGGTAAACCCCAGATGATTGGAGCTACCTGCATTCTTCACCTTTCTTTATTAGAGGTTCTGGCTTTGCGTGGCCGGCAAGGAATATCTTTTGGATGAAGGCCACAAAGTTCTTTTTGGTCTCCGGTTCCCTTCGTAGGTCACAGAGGTGCAAAGTGAACCTAGAGATGGCATGTTCTCCACTGTGTGAGAGGCACCTTCTTGGTGAATGGAATGGTAGCGGGTTCACCCAACTGCCCGGTCCGTCTTTGACGAGCTCCTTGACCGTTAACATCAGGAATCCTCTATCTCCCATCGATGGTGTTTGCTTGTCGTCGTCCCTTGTGGTCTGGAAAACTGTGCACCCTAAGTCATCGGTGCATTCCTCTTGCACGAGAACGTCTCAACATATTTTGGTGATACGCCTTTGTGTCTCTTTGTTGACTGCCGTCAGGAGGTTGTTTTCTCCTTGGACAGGACGAAGAACAGTCTCTTTTGTCCTTGTAAATCCCTTTGTGAAATGTCTCTGCGACTGTCTCTTTTTTGACATGCGAGAGGACAGTCTTTTTGCCAGGTTACTGCTGCGGCCGAGAACGGGCAAATGCTCGAATAAACTCGGCCGCAGCAGTACATAGCACTGACAGTGACGGCGGCGCTGTACATACAGGGATAAGGATAGTATTATTACATAGCACTGACAGTGACGGCGGCGCTGTACATACAGGGATAAGAATAGTATTATTACATAGCACTGACAGTAACGGCGGCGCTGTACATACAGGGATAAGGATAGTATTACATAGCACTGACAGTGACGGCGGGGCTGTACATACAGGGATAAGGATAGTATTATTACATAGCACTGACAGTGACGGCGGCGCTGTACATACAGGGATAAGAATAGTATTATTACATAGCACTGACAGTGACGGCGGCGCTGTACATACAGGGATAAGGATAGTATTACATAGCACTGACAGTGACGGCGGGGCTGTACATACAGTAAATGTCAAGAGTAAAACCAGCACCCTTGGAGTTAAATTGACGATTCTACAGTGTATATAAGACGGCTGCTACCTTTTGCCTATACACGTCACTGAGGAAGCATTGGCGAAACGCGTTTGACGTTTTTTGGCCATTACAAGCCACCGTAGTGAGGACTTGATTCCCCTGTATTCTTTGGCTCGGCGATCCCGCCGTCTGCGCATGCGCACGCGCACCGGAGCAGGGAGCTGTATCTGTGTATGCTGAGGGACAGGCCGTTTTGAGGAGGACATAGCCTGTGCACGGGCTTTTGGAAACTCTCAACCCTAGCCACCCAAAGTGAAGATCAACACAGCAACCATCTGCCAACAGGGAAACAGCCAGGACAAACCACCCCAACCCAGGAAGGGATCTGTTGTGGAGTCTGGCAGCATCTCCTCTCTATGCCTGAAATTATCGGCCGCTTGTAAGTGTTCAATCTCTTTTTCTCTATTGTTAATAAATTTTATTGCACTATTTTTTTCCCTTTATATTTTTTTGCTAAGGAGGATACCAGGAGGTTTTTCCTCACCCTCAACAAAACACAGCTATATAAGGAGAAGAGTAGAAGAATCCAAGATATTAGATATTTTGATGTAAGTGTGTCTCCTTTCATTCAGCATTACCTTTTAATCTCCATTGATCTCCTAACACCCCCACTCCCTCCCCCCTCCCAAATCAAACGAAGAGCTGTGTATATTCACTGTGTTGGTCCCTTATTGTGGTCCCCTCTCTTCTCTCCCTCACTTATATGCTTTAAACGCCGTGGAGCCACAAGCAGAGCAACGCGCCGGAGGACCCCCCTTTTTTCTACCAGTATCCATACAGAGGTTGGTGAATCACCTCTGAGAGACTCAGGCTGCGGAACTGCATTGTGCCAAGGACAGGAGCCATATACTGAACAGTAGGATACTCTTTTTTGGCGCAACTTTTCTCTCTCTCTATCAGTATCCCCGGTATAGTCAGGGGTTAATGGGAGTCGTCCCCGTCCCCCCAGTATACGCCCAGAACCATGGACCCGGTACTTGTGGTTCGGACTGTCTCCAACCAGCCATAATGTTGTGAGAGTGAAATTATGTCTAAGTCCAGCTTTGGTACATTAGAAGCAACTCTGAAACTTAACCTAAGCGTTTTTCGAAGCTACTTTTTGGCTAACTTCTTATAGGAAGGTCTAGGAGCTCTGAAAATGAACGTGCGCGTCTTTCACTCTTCCCGAGGGACTTAGAAGAATTTTGTGATATTTTTTATTAAAATGGTGTATAAGGGTATATATATAAATATATTTTATGCACTGTATATGAGCTGGCGATTTCTAAGTCTGTGGTTCCGGAAGGGGGTAACCAGGCTCACTAATAAAGGTCAAGCCACTTGGCTGCCAGAATGTCCTGCTTCAGCACAGACCAGAAAGGCATTGTGATAAGCGTATCCCCGGTATAGTCAGGGGTTAATGGGAGTCCCCCCCGTCCCCCCACTATACACCCAGAACCATGGACCCGGTACTTGTGGTTCGAACTGTCTCCAACCAGACATAATGTTGTGAGAGTGAAATTATGTCTAAGTCCAGCTTCGGTACATTAGAAGCAACTCTGAGACTTAACCTAAGCGTTTTTCGAAGCTACTTTTTGGCTAACTTCTTATAGGAAGGTCTAGGAGCTCTGAAAATGAACGTGCGCATCTTTCACTCTTCCCGAGGGACTTAGAAGAATTTTGTGATATTTTTTTATTAAAATGGTGTATAAGGGTATATATATAAATATATTTTATGCACTGTATATGAGCTGGCGATTTCTAAGTCTGTGGTTCCGAGAGGGGGTAACCAGGCTCACTAATAAAGGTCAAGCCACTTGGCTGCCAGAATGCCCTGCTTCAGCACAGACCAGAAAGGCATTGTGATAAGCGTATCCCCGGTATAGTCAGGGGTTAATGGGAGTCCCCCCCGTCCCCCCAATATACGCCCAGAACCATGGACCCGGTACTTGTGGTTCGAACTGTCTCCAACCAGCCATAATGTTGTGAGAGTGAAATTATGTCTAAGTCCAGCTTTGGTACATTAGAAGCAACTCTGAAACTTAACCTAAGCGTTTTTCGAAGCTACTTTTTGGCTAACTTCTTATAGGAAGGTCTAGGAGCTCTGAAAATGAACGTGCGCGTCTTTCACTCTTCCCGAGGGACTTAGAAGAATTTTGTGATATTTTTTATTAAAATGGTGTATAAGGGTATATATATAAATATATTTTATGCACTGTATATGAGCTGGCGATTTCTAAGTCTGTGGTTCCGAGAGGGGGTAACCAGGCTCACTAATAAAGGTCAAGCCACTTGGCTGCCAGAATGCCCTGCTTCAGCACAGACCAGAAAGGCATTGTGATAAGCGTATCCCTGGTATAGTCAGGGGTTAATGGGAATCCCCCCCGTCCCCCCAGTATACGCCCAGAACCATGGAACCGGTACTTGTGGTTCGGACTGTCTCCAACCAGCCATAATGTTGTGAGAGTGAAATTATGTCTAAGTCCAGCTTTGGTACATTAGAAGCAACTCTGAAACTTAACCTAAGCGTTTTTCGAAGCTACTTTTTGGCTAACTTCTTATAGGAAGGTCTAGGAGCTCTGAAAATGAACGTGCGCGTTTTTCACTCTTCCCGAGGGACTTAGAAGAATTTTGTGATATTTTTTATTAAAATGGTGTATAAGGGTATATATATAAATATATTTTATGCACTGTATATGAGCTGGCGATTTCTAAGTCTGTGGTTCCGAGAGGGGGTAACCAGGCTCACTAATAAAGGTCAAGCCACTTGGCTGCCAGAATGCCCTGCTTCAGCACAGACCAGAAAGTCATTGAGATAAGCGTATCCCCGGTATAGTCAGGGGTTAATGGGAGTCCCCCCCGTCCCCCCAGTATACGCCCAGAACCATGGACCCGGTACTTGTGGTTCGGACTGTCTCCAACCAGCCATAATGTTGTGAGAGTGAAATTATGTCTAAGTCCAGCTTTGGTACATTAGAAGCAACTATGAAACTTAACCTAAGCGTTTTTCGAAGCTACTTTTTGGCTAACTTCTTATAGGAAGGTCTAGGAGCTCTGAAAATGAACGTGCGCGTCTTTCACTCTTCCCGAGGGACTTAGAAGAATTTTGTGATATTTTTTATTAAAATGGTGTATAAGGGTATATATATAAATATATTTTATGCACTGTATATGAGCTGGCGATTTCTATGTCTGTAGTTCCGAGAGGGGGTAACCAGGCTCACTAAAAAAGGTCAAGCTACTTGGCTGCCAGAATGCCCTGCTTCAGCACAGACCAGAAAGGCATTGTGATAAGCGTATCCCCGGTATAGTCAGGGGTTAATGGGAGTCGTCCCCGTCCCCCCAGTGTACGCCAGAACCATGGACCCGGTACTTGTGGTTCGGACTGTCTCCAACCAGCCATAATGTTGTGAGAGTGAAATTACAGCTTTGGTACATTAGAAGCAACTCTGAAACTTAACCTAAGCATTTTTCTAAGCTACTTTTGGCTAACTTCTTATAGGAAGGTCTAGGAGCTCTGAAAATAAACGTGCGCGTCTTTCACTTTTCCCGAGGGACTTAGAAGAATTTTGTGATATTTTTTATTAAAATGGTGTATAAGGGTATATATATAAATATATTTTATGCACTGTATATGAGCTGGCGATTTCTAAGTCTGTAGTTCCGAGAGGGGGTAACCAGGCTCACTAAAAAAGTTCAAGCTACTTGGCTGCCAGAATGCCCTGCTTCAGCACAGACCAGAAAGGCATTGTGATAAGCGTATCCCCGGTATAGTCAGGGGTTAATGGGAATCCCCCCCGTCCCCCCAGTATACGCCCAGAACCATGGAACCGGTACTTGTGGTTCGGACTGTCTCCAACCAGCCATAATGTTGTGAGAGTGAAATTATGTCTAAGTCCAGCTTTGGTACATTAGAAGCAACTCTGAAACTTAACCTAAGCGTTTTTCGAAGCTACTTTTTGGCTAACTTCTTATAGGAAGGTCTAGGAGCTCTGAAAATGAACGTGCGCGTCTTTCACTCTTCCCGAGGGACTTAGAAGAATTTTGTGATATTTTTTATTAAAATGGTGTATAAGGGTATATATATAAATATATTTTATGCACTGTACTGTATATGAGCTGGCGATTTCTAAGTCTGTAGTTCCGAGAGGGGGTAACCAGGCTCACTAAAAAAGGTCAAGCTACTTGGCTGCCAGAATGCCCTGCTTCAGCACAGACCAGAAAGGCATTGTGATAAGCGTATCCCCGGTATAGTCAGGGGTTAATGGGAGTCGTCCCCGTCCCCCCAGTGTACGCCAGAACCATGGACCCGGTACTTGTGGTTCGGACTGTCTCCAACCAGCCATAATGTTGTGAGAGTGAAATTACAGCTTTGGTACATTAGAAGCAACTCTGAAACTTAACCTAAGCATTTTTCTAAGCTACTTTTGGCTAACTTCTTATTGGAAGGTCTAGCAGCTCTGAAAATGAACGTGCGCGTCTTTCACTCTTCCCGAGGGACTTAGAAGAATTTTGTGATATTTTTTATTAAAATGGTGTATAAGGGTATATATATAAATATATTTTATGCACTGTATATGAGCTGGCGATTTCTAAGTCTGTAGTTCCGAGAGGGGGTAACCAGGCTCACTAAAAAAGTTCAAGCTACTTGGCTGCCAGAATGCCCTGCTTCAGCACAGACCAGAAAGGCATTGTGATAAGCGTATCCCCGGTATAGTCAGGGGTTAATGGGAATCCCCCCCGTCCCCCCAGTATACGCCCAGAACCATGGAACCGGTACTTGTGGTTCGGACTGTCTCCAACCAGCCATAATGTTGTGAGAGTGAAATTATGTCTAAGTCCAGCTTTGGTACATTAGAAGCAACTCTGAAACTTAACCTAAGCGTTTTTCGAAGCTACTTTTTGGCTAACTTCTTATAGGAAGGTCTAGGAGCTCTGAAAATGAACGTGCGCGTCTTTCACTCTTCCCGAGGGACTTAGAAGAATTTTGTGATATTTTTTATTAAAATGGTGTATAAGGGTATATATATAAATATATTTTATGCACTGTATATGAGCTGGCGATTTCTAAGTCTGTAGTTCCGAGAGGGGGTAACCAGGCTCACTAAAAAAGGTCAAGCTACTTGGCTGCCAGAATGCCCTGCTTCAGCACAGACCAGAAAGGCATTGTGATAAGCATATCCCCGGTATAGTCAGGGGTTAATGGGAGTCGTCCCCGTCCCCCCAGTGTACGCCAGAACCATGGACCCGGTACTTGTGGTTCGGACTGTCTCCAACCAGCCATAATGTTGTGAGAGTGAAATTACAGCTTTGGTACATTAGAAGCAACTCTGAAACTTATCCTAAGCATTTTTCTAAGCTACTTTTTGGCTAACTTCTTATAGGAAGGTCTAGGAGCTCTGAAAATGAACGTGCGCGTCTTTCACTCTTCCCGAGGGACTTAGAAGAATTTTGTGATATTTTTTATTAAAATGGTGTATAAGGGTATATATATATAAATATATTTTATGCACTGTATATGAGCTGGCGATTTCTAAGTCTGTAGTTCCGAGAGGGGGTAACCAGGCTCACTAAAAAAGGTCAAGCTACTTGCCTGCCAGAATGCCCTGCTTCAGCACAGACCAGAAAGGCATTGTGATAAGCGTATCCCCGGTATAGTCAGGGGTTAATGGGAGTCCCCCCCGTCCCCCCAGTATACGCCCAGAACCATGGACCCGGTACTTGTGGTTCGAACTGTCTCCAACCAGCCATAATGTTGTGAGAGTGAAATTATGTCTAAGTCCAGCTTCGGTACATTAGAAGCAACTCTGAAACTTAACCTAAGCGTTTTTCAAAGCTACTTTTTGGCTAACTTCTTATAGGAAGGTCTAGGAGCTCTGAAAATGAACGTGCGCGTCTTTCACTCTTCCCGAGGGACTTAGAAGAATTTTGTGATATTTTTTATTAAAATGGTGTATAAGGGTATATATATAAATATATTTTATGCACTGTATATGAGCTGGCGATTTCTAAGTCTGTAGTTCCGAGAGGGGGTAACCAGGCTCACTAATAAAGGTCAAGCCACTTGGCTGCCAGAATGCCCTGCTTCAGCACAGACCAGAAAGGCATTGTGATAAGCGTATCCCCGGTATAGTCAGGGGTTAATGGGAGTCGTCCCCGTCCCCCCAGTATACGCCCAGAACCATGGACCCGGTACTTGTGGTTCGGACTGTCTCCAACCAGCCATAATGTTGTGAGAGTGAAATTATGTCTAAGTCCAGCTTTGGTACATTAGAAGCAACTCTGAAACTTAACCTAAGCGTTTTTCGAAGCTACTTTTTGGCTAACTTCTTATAGGAAGGTCTAGGAGCTCTGAAAATGAACGTGCGCGTCTTTCACTCTTCCCGAGGGACTTAGAAGAATTTTGTGATATTTTTTATTAAAATGGTGTATAAGGGTATATATATAAATATATTTTATGCACTGTACTGTATATGAGCTGGCGATTTCTAAGTCTGTAGTTCCGAGAGGGGGTAACCAGGCTCACTAAAAAAGGTCAAGCTACTTGGCTGCCAGAATGCCCTGCTTCAGCACAGACCAGAAAGGCATTGTGATAAGCGTATCCCCGGTATAGTCAGGGGTTAATGGGAGTCGTCCCCGTCCCCCCAGTGTACGCCAGAACCATGGACCCGGTACTTGTGGTTCGGACTGTCTCCAACCAGCCATAATGTTGTGAGAGTGAAATTACAGCTTTGGTACATTAGAAGCAACTCTGAAACTTAACCTAAGCATTTTTCTAAGCTACTTTTGGCTAACTTCTTATTGGAAGGTCTAGCAGCTCTGAAAATGAACGTGCGCGTCTTTCACTCTTCCCGAGGGACTTAGAAGAATTTTGTGATATTTTTTATTAAAATGGTGTATAAGGGTATATATATAAATATATTTTATGCACTGTATATGAGCTGGCGATTTCTAAGTCTGTAGTTCCGAGAGGGGGTAACCAGGCTCACTAAAAAAGTTCAAGCTACTTGGCTGCCAGAATGCCCTGCTTCAGCACAGACCAGAAAGGCATTGTGATAAGCGTATCCCCGGTATAGTCAGGGGTTAATGGGAATCCCCCCCGTCCCCCCAGTATACGCCCAGAACCATGGAACCGGTACTTGTGGTTCGGACTGTCTCCAACCAGCCATAATGTTGTGAGAGTGAAATTATGTCTAAGTCCAGCTTTGGTACATTAGAAGCAACTCTGAAACTTAACCTAAGCGTTTTTCGAAGCTACTTTTTGGCTAACTTCTTATAGGAAGGTCTAGGAGCTCTGAAAATGAACGTGCGCGTCTTTCACTCTTCCCGAGGGACTTAGAAGAATTTTGTGATATTTTTTATTAAAATGGTGTATAAGGGTATATATATAAATATATTTTATGCACTGTATATGAGCTGGCGATTTCTAAGTCTGTAGTTCCGAGAGGGGGTAACCAGGCTCACTAAAAAAGGTCAAGCTACTTGGCTGCCAGAATGCCCTGCTTCAGCACAGACCAGAAAGGCATTGTGATAAGCGTATCCCCGGTATAGTCAGGGGTTAATGGGAGTCGTCCCCGTCCCCCCAGTGTACGCCAGAACCATGGACCCGGTACTTGTGGTTCGGACTGTCTCCAACCAGCCATAATGTTGTGAGAGTGAAATTACAGCTTTGGTACATTAGAAGCAACTCTGAAACTTATCCTAAGCATTTTTCTAAGCTACTTTTTGGCTAACTTCTTATAGGAAGGTCTAGGAGCTCTGAAAATGAACGTGCGCGTCTTTCACTCTTCCCGAGGGACTTAGAAGAATTTTGTGATATTTTTTATTAAAATGGTGTATAAGGGTATATATATATAAATATATTTTATGCACTGTATATGAGCTGGCGATTTCTAAGTCTGTAGTTCCGAGAGGGGGTAACCAGGCTCACTAAAAAAGGTCAAGCTACTTGGCTGCCAGAATGCCCTGCTTCAGCACAGACCAGAAAGGCATTGTGATAAGCGTATCCCCGGTATAGTCAGGGGTTAATGGGAGTCCCCCCCCGTCCCCCCAGTATACGCCCAGAACCATGGACCCGGTACTTGTGGTTCGAACTGTCTCCAACCAGCCATAATGTTGTGAGAGTGAAATTATGTCTAAGTCCAGCTTCGGTACATTAGAAGCAACTCTGAAACTTAACCTAAGCGTTTTTCAAAGCTACTTTTTGGCTAACTTCTTATAGGAAGGTCTAGGAGCTCTGAAAATGAACGTGCGCGTCTTTCACTCTTCCCGAGGGACTTAGAAGAATTTTGTGATATTTTTTATTAAAATGGTGTATAAGGGTATATATATAAATATATTTTATGCACTGTATATGAGCTGGCGATTTCTAAGTCTGTAGTTCCGAGAGGGGGTAACCAGGCTCACTAATAAAGGTGAAGCCACTTGGCTGCCAGAATGCCCTGCTTCAGCACAGACCAGAAAGGCATTGTGATAAGCGTATCCCCGGTATAGTCAGGGGTTAATGGGAGTCGTCCCCGTCCCCCCAGTATACGCCCAGAACCATGGACCCGGTACTTGTGGTTCGGACTGTCTCCAACCAGCCATAATGTTGTGAGAGTGAAATTATGTCTAAGTCCAGCTTTGGTACATTAGAAGCAACTCTGAAACTTAACCTAAGCGTTTTTCGAAGCTACTTTTTGGCTAACTTCTTATAGGAAGGTCTAGGAGCTCTGAAAATGAACGTGCGCGTCTTTCACTCTTCCCGAGGGACTTAGAAGAATTTTGTGATATTTTTTATTAAAATGGTGTATAAGGGTATATATATAAATATATTTTATGCACTGTATATGAGCTGGCGATTTCTAAGTCTGTAGTTCCGAGAGGGGGTAACCAGGCTCACTAATAAAGGTGAAGCCACTTGGCTGCCAGAATGCCCTGCTTCAGCACAGACCAGAAAGGCATTGTGATAAGCGTATCCCCGGTATAGTCAGGGGTTAATGGGAGTCGTCCCCGTCCCCCCAGTATACGCCCAGAACCATGGACCCGGTACTTGTGGTTCGGACTGTCTCCAACCAGCCATAATGTTGTGAGAGTGAAATTATGTCTAAGTCCAGCTTTGGTACATTAGAAGCAACTCTGAAACTTAACCTAAGCGTTTTTCGAAGCTACTTTTTGGCTAACTTCTTATAGGAAGGTCTAGGAGCTCTGAAAATGAACGTGCGCGTCTTTCACTCTTCCCGAGGGACTAAGAAGAATTTTGTGATATTTTTTATTAAAATGGTGTATAAGGGTATATATATAAATATATTTTATGCACTGTATATGAGCTGGCGATTTCTAAGTCTGTGGTTCCGAGAGGGGGTAACCAGGCTCACTAATAAAGGTCAAGCCACTTGGCTGCCAGAATGCCCTGCTTCAGCACAGACCAGAAAGGCATTGTGATAAGCGTATCCCTGGTATAGTCAGGGGTTAATGGGAATCCCCCCCGTCCCCCCAGTATACGCCGAGAACCATGGAACCGGTACTTGTGGTTCGGACTGTCTCCAACCAGCCATAATGTTGTGAGAGTGAAATTATGTCTAAGTCCAGCTTTGGTACATTAGAAGCAACTCTGAAACTTAACCTAAGCGTTTTTCGAAGCTACTTTTTGGCTAACTTCTTATAGGAAGGTCTAGGAGCTCTGAAAATGAACGTGCGCGTCTTTCACTCTTCCCGAGGGACTTAGAAGAATTTTGTGATATTTTTTATTAAAATGGTGTATAAGGGTATATATATAAATATATTTTATGCACTGTATATGAGCTGGCGATTTCTAAGTCTGTGGTTCCGAGAGGGGGTAACCAGGCTCACTAATAAAGGTCAAGCCACTTGGCTGCCAGAATGCCCTGCTTCAGCACAGACCAGAAAGGCATTGAGATAAGCGTATCCCCGGTATAGTCAGGGGTTAATGGGAGTCCCCCCCGTCCCCCCAGTATACGCCCAGAACCATGGACCCGGTGCTTGTGGTTCGGACTGTCTCCAACCAGCCATAATGTTGTGAGAGTGAAATTATGTCTAAGTCCAGCTTTGGTACATTAGAAGCAACTCTGAAACTTAACCTAAGCGTTTTTCGAAGCTACTTTTTGGCTAACTTCTTATAGGAAGGTCTAGGAGCTCTGAAAATGAACGTGCGCGTCTTTCACTCTTCCCGAGGGACTTAGAAGAATTTTGTGATATTTTTTATTAAAATGGTGTATAAGGGTATATATATAAATATATTTTATGCACTGTATATGAGCTGGCGATTTCTAAGTCTGTAGTTCCGAGAGGGGGTAACCAGGCTCACTAAAAAAGGTCAAGCTACTTGGCTGCCAGAATGCCCTGCTTCAGCACAGACCAGAAAGGCATTGTGATAAGCGTATCCCCGGTATAGTCAGGGGTTAATGGGAGTCGTCCCCGTCCCCCCAGTGTACGCCAGAACCATGGACCCGGTACTTGTGGTTCGGACTGTCTCCAACCAGCCATAATGTTGTGAGAGTGAAATTACAGCTTTGGTACATTAGAAGCAACTCTGAAACTTAACCTAAGCATTTTTCTAAGCTACTTTTGGCTAACTTCTTATAGGAAGGTCTAGGAGCTCTGAAAATGAACGTGCGCGTCTTTCACTCTTCCCGAGGGACTTAGAAGAATTTTGTGATATTTTTTATTAAAATGGTGTATAAGGGTATATATATAAATATATTTTATGCACTGTATATGAGCTGGCGATTTCTAAGTCTGTAGTTCCGAGAGGGGGTAACCAGGCTCACTAAAAAAGTTCAAGCTACTTGGCTGCCAGAATGCCCTGCTTCAGCACAGACCAGAAAGGCATTGTGATAAGCGTATCCCCGGTATAGTCAGGGGTTAATGGGAATCCCCCCCGTCCCCCCAGTATACGCCCAGAACCATGGAACCGGTACTTGTGGATCGGACTGTCTCCAACCAGCCATAATGTTGTGAGAGTGAAATTATGTCTAAGTCCAGCTTTGGTACATTAGAAGCAACTCTGAAACTTAACCTAAGCGTTTTTCGAAGCTACTTTTTGGCTAACTTCTTATAGGAAGGTCTAGGAGCTCTGAAAATGAACGTGCGCGTCTTTCACTCTTCCCGAGGGACTTAGAAGAATTTTGTGATATTTTTTATTAAAATGGTGTATAAGGGTATATATATAAATATATTTTATGCACTGTATATGAGCTGGCGATTTCTAAGTCTGTAGTTCCGAGAGGGGGTAACCAGGCTCACTTAAAAAGGTCAAGCTACTTGGCTGCCAGAATGCCATGCTTCAGCACAGACCAGAAAGGCATTGTGATAAGCGTATCCCCGGTATAGTCAGGGGTTAATGGGAGTCGTCCCCGTCCCCCCAGTGTACGCCAGAACCATGGACCCGGTACTTGTGGTTCGGACTGTCTCCAACCAGCCATAATGTTGTGAGAGTGAAATTATGTCTAAGTCCAGCTTTGGTACATTAGAAGCAACTCTGAAACTTAACCTAAGCGTTTTTCGAAGCTACTTTTTGGCTAACTTCTTATAGGAAGGTCTAGGAGCTCTGAAAATGAACGTGCGCGTCTTTCACTCTTCCCGAGGGACTTAGAAGAATTTTGTGATATTTTTTATTAAAATGGTGTATAAGGGTATATATATAAATATATTTTATGCACTGTATATGAGCTGGCGATTTCTAAGTCTGTAGTTCCGAGAGGGGGTAACCAGGCTCACTAAAAAAGGTCAAGCTACTTGGCTGCCAGAATGCCCTGCTTCAGCACAGACCAGAAAGGCATTGTGATAAGCGTATCCCTGGTATAGTCAGGGGTTAATGGGAGTCGTCCCCGTCCCCCCAGTGTACGCCAGAACCATGGACCCGGTACTTGTGGTTCGGACTGTCTCCAACCAGCCATAATGTTGTGAGAGTGAAATTACAGCTTTGGTACATTAGAAGCAACTCTGAAACTTAACCTAAGCATTTTTCTAAGCTACTTTTTGGCTAACTTCTTATAGGAAGGTCTAGGAGCTCTGAAAATGAACGTGCGCGTCTTTCACTCTTCCCGAGGGACTTAGAAGAATTTTGTGATATTTTTTATTAAAATGGTGTATAAGGGTATATATATAAATATATTTTATGCACTGTATATGAGCTGGCGATTTCTAAGTTTGTAGTTCCGAGAGGGGGTAACCAGGCACACTAATAAAGGTCAAGCCACTTGGCTGCCAGAATGCCCTGCTTCAGCACAGACCAGAAAGGCATTGTGATAAGCGTATCCCCGGTATAGTCAGGGGTTAATGGGAGTCCCCCCCCCTCCCCCCAGTATACGCCCAGAACCATGGACCCGGTACTTGTGGTTCGAACTGTCTCCAACCAGCCATAATGTTGTGAGAGTGAAATTATGTCTAAGTCCAGCTTTGGTACATTAGAAGCAACTCTGAAACTTAACCTAAGCGTTTTTCGAAGCTACTTTTTGGCTAACTTCTTATAGGAAGGTCTAGGAGCTCTAAAAATGAACGTGCGCGTCTTTCACTCTTCCCGAGGGACTTAGAAGAATTTTGTGATATTTTTTATTAAAATGGTGTATAAGGGTATATATATAAATATATTTTATGCACTGTATATGAGCTGGCGATTTCTAAGTCTGTGGTTCCGAGAGGGGGTAACAAGGCTCACTAATAAAGGTCAAGCCACTTGGCTGCCAGAATGTCCTGCTTCAGCACAGACCAGAAAGGCATTGTGATAAGCGTATCCCCGGTATAGTCAGGGGTTAATGGGAGTCGTCCCCGTCCCCCCAGTATACGCCCAGAACCATGGACCCGGTACTTGTGGTTCGGACTGTCTCCAACCAGCCATAATGTTGTGAGAGTGAAATTATGTCTAAGTCCAGCTTTGGTACATTAGAAGCAACTCTGAAACTTAACCTAAGCGTTTTTCGAAGCTACTTTTTGGCTAACTTCTTATAGGAAGGTCTAGGAGCTCTGAAGATGAACGTGCGCGTCTCTCACTCTTCCCGAGGGACTTAGAAGAATTTTGTGATATTTTTTATTAAAATGGTGTATAAGGGTATATATATAAATATATTTTATGCACTGTATATGAGCTGGCGATTTCTAAGTCTGTGGTTCCGAGAGGGGGTAACCAGGCTCACTAATAAAGGTCAAGCCACTTGGCTGCCAGAATGCCCTGCTTCAGCACAGACCAGAAAGGCATTGTGATAAGCGTATCCCCGGTATAGTCAGGGGTTAATGGGAATCCCCCCCATCCCCCCAGTATACGCACAGAACCATGGACCCGGTACTTGTGGTTCGGACTCTCTCCAACCAGCCATACAGTAATGTTGTGAGAGTGAAATTATGTCTAAGTCCAGCTTTGGTACATTAGAAGCAACTCTGAAACTTAACCTAAGCGTTTTTCGAAGCTACTTTTTGGCTAACTTCTTATAGGAAGGTCTAGGAGCTCTGAAAATGAACGTGCGCGTCTTTCACTCTTCCCGAGGGACTTAGAAGAATTTTGTGATATTTTTTATTAAAATGGTGTATAAGGGTATATATATAAATATATTTTATGCACTGTATATGAGCTGGCGATTTCTAAGTCTGTGGTTCCGAGAGGGGGTAACCAGGCTCACTAATAAAGGTCAAGCCACTTGGCTGCCAGAATGCCCTGCTTCAGCACAGACCAGAAAGGCATTGTGATAAGCGTATCCCCGGTATAGTCAGGGGTTAATGGGAATCCCCCCCGTCCCCCCAGTATACGCCCAGAACCATGGAACCGGTACTTGTGGTTCGGACTGTCTCCAACCAGCCATAATGTTGTGAGAGTGAAATTATGTCTAAGTCCAGCTTTGGTACATTAGAAGCAACTCTGAAACTTAACCTAAGCGTTTTTCGAAGCTACTTTTTGGCTAACTTCTTATAGGAAGGTCTAGGAGCTCTGAAAATGAACGTGCGCGTCTTTCACTCTTCCCGAGGGACTTAGAAGAATTTTGTGATATTTTTTATTAAAATGGTGTATAAGGGTATATATATAAATATATTTTATGCACTGTATATGAGCTGGCGATTTCTAAGTCTGTAGTTCCGAGAGGGGGTAACCAGGCTCACTAAAAAAGGTCAAGCTACTTGGCTGCCAGAATGCCCTGCTTCAGCACAGACCAGAAAGGCATTGTGATAAGCGTATCCCCGGTATAGTCAGGGGTTAATGGGAGTCGTCCCCGTCCCCCCAGTGTACGCCAGAACCATGGACCCGGTACTTGTGGTTCGGACTGTCTCCAACCAGCCATAATGTTGTGAGAGTGAAATTACAGCTTTGGTACATTAGAAGCAACTCTGAAACTTAACCTAAGCATTTTTCTAAGCTACTTTTTGGCTAACTTCTTATAGGAAGGTCTAGGAGCTCTGAAAATGAACGTGCGCGTCTTTCACTCTTCCCGAGGGACTTAGAAGAATTTTGTGATATTTTTTATTAAAATGGTGTATAAGGGTATATATATAAATATATTTTATGCACTGTATATGAGCTGGCGATTTCTAAGTTTGTAGTTCCGAGAGGGGGTAACCAGGCACACTAATAAAGGTCAAGCCACTTGGCTGCCAGAATGCCCTGCTTCAGCACAGACCAGAAAGGCATTGTGATAAGCGTATCCCCGGTATAGTCAGGGGTTAATGGGAGTCCCCCCCCCTCCCCCCAGTATACGCCCAGAACCATGGACCCGGTACTTGTGGTTCGAACTGTCTCCAACCAGCCATAATGTTGTGAGAGTGAAATTATGTCTAAGTCCAGCTATGGTACATTAGAAGCAACTCTGAAACTTAACCTAAGCGTTTTTCGAAGCTACTTTTTGGCTAACTTCTTATAGGAAGGTCTAGGAGCTCTAAAAATGAACGTGCGCGTCTTTCACTCTTCCCGAGGGACTTAGAAGAATTTTGTGATATTTTTTATTAAAATGGTGTATAAGGGTATATATATAAATATATTTTATGCACTGTATATGAGCTGGCGATTTCTAAGTCTGTGGTTCCGAGAGGGGGTAACCAGGCTCACTAATAAAGGTCAAGCCACTTGGCTGCCAGAATGTCCTGCTTCAGCACAGACCAGAAAGGCATTGTGATAAGCGTATCCCCGGTATAGTCAGGGGTTAATGGGAGTCGTCCCCGTCCCCCCAGTATACGCCCAGAACCATGGACCCGGTACTTGTGGTTCGGACTGTCTCCAACCAGCCATAATGTTGTGAGAGTGAAATTATGTCTAAGTCCAGCTTTGGTACATTAGAAGCAACTCTGAAACTTAACCTAAGCGTTTTTCGAAGCTACTTTTTGGCTAACTTCTTATAGGAAGGTCTAGGAGCTCTGAAGATGAACGTGCGCGTCTTTCACTCTTCCCGAGGGACTTAGAAGAATTTTGTGATATTTTTTATTAAAATGGTGTATAAGGGTATATATATAAATATATTTTATGCACTGTATATGAGCTGGCGATTTCTAAGTCTGTGGTTCCGAGAGGGGGTAACCAGGCTCACTAATAAAGGTCAAGCCACTTGGCTGCCAGAATGCCCTGCTTCAGCACAGACCAGAAAGGCATTGTGATAAGCGTATCCCCGGTATAGTCAGGGGTTAATGGGAATCCCCCCCATCCCCCCAGTATACGCACAGAACCATGGACCCGGTACTTGTGGTTCGGACTCTCTCCAACCAGCCATACAGTAATGTTGTGAGAGTGAAATTATGTCTAAGTCCAGCTTTGGTACATTAGAAGCAACTCTGAAACTTAACCTAAGCGTTTTTCGAAGCTACTTTTTGGCTAACTTCTTATAGGAAGGTCTAGGAGCTCTGAAAATGAACGTGCGCGTCTTTCACTCTTCCCGAGGGACTAAGAAGAATTTTGTGATATTTTTTATTAAAATGGTGTATACAGTAAGGGTATATATATAAATATATTTTATGCACTGTATATGAGCTGGCGATTTCTAAGTCTGTAGTTCCGAGAGGGGGTAACCAGGCTCACTAATAAAGGTCAAGCCACTTGGCTGCCAGAATGCCCTGCTTCAGCACAGACCAGAAAGGCATTGTGATAAGCGTATCCCCGGTATAGTCAGGGGTTAATGGGAATCCCCCCCATCCCCCCAGTATACGCACAGAACCATGGACCCGGTACTTGAGGTTCGGACTCTCTCCAACCAGCCATACAGTAATGTTGTGAGAGTGAAATTATGTCTAAGTCCAGCTTTGGTACATTAGAAGCAACTCTGAAACTTAACCTAAGCGTTTTTCGAAGCTACTTTTTGGCTAACTTCTTATAGGAAGGTCTAGGAGCTCTGAAGATGAACGTGCGCGTCTTTCACTCTTCCCGAGGGACTTAGAAGAATTTTGTGATATTTTTTATTAAAATGGTGTATAAGGGTATATATATAAATATATTTTATGCACTGTATATGAGCTGGCGATTTCTAAGTCTGTGGTTCCGAGAGGGGGTAACCAGGCTCACTAATAAAGGTCAAGCCACTTGGCTGCCAGAATGCCCTGCTTCAGCACAGACCAGAAAGGCATTGTGATAAGCGTATCCCCGGTATAGTCAGGGGTTAATGGGAATCCCCCCCGTCTCCCCAGTATACGCCCAGAACCATGGAACCGGTACTTGTGGTTCGGACTGTCTCCAACCAGCCATAATGTTGTGAGAGTGAAATTATGTCTAAGTCCAGCTTTGGTACATTAGAAGCAACTCTGAAACTTAACCTAAGCGTTTTTCGAAGCTACTTTTTGGCTAACTTCTTATAGGAAGGTCTAGGAGCTCTGTAAATGAACGTGCGCGTCTTTCACTCTTCCCGAGGGACTTAGAAGAATTTTGTGATATTTTTTATTAAAATGGTGTATAAGGGTATATATATAAATATATTTTATGCACTGTATATGAGCTGGCGATTTCTAAGTCTGTAGTTCCGAGAGGGGGTAACCAGGCTCACTAAAAAAGGTCAAGCTACTTGGCTGCCAGAATGCCCTGCTTCAGCACAGACCAGAAAGGCATTGTGATAAGCGTATCCCCGGTATAGTCAGGGGTTAATGGGAGTCGTCCCCGTCCCCCCAGTGTACGCCAGAACCATGGACCCGGTACTTGTGGTTCGGACTGTCTCCAACCAGCCATAATGTTGTGAGAGTGAAATTACAGCTTTGGTACATTAGAAGCAACTCTGAAACTTAACCTAAGCATTTTTCTAAGCTACTTTTGGCTAACTTCTTATAGGAAGGTCTAGGAGCTCTGAAAATGAACGTGCGCGTCTTTCACTCTTCCCGAGGGACTTAGAAGAATTTTGTGATATTTTTTATTAAAATGGTGTATAAGGGTATATATATATAAATATATTTTATGCACTGTATATGAGCTGGCGATTTCTAAGTCTGTAGTTCCGAGAGGGGGTAACCAGGCTCACTAAAAAAGGTCAAGCTACTTGGCTGCCAGAATGCCCTGCTTCAGCACAGACCAGAAAGGCATTGTGATAAGCGTATCCCCGGTATAGTCAGGGGTTAATGGGAGTCGTCCCCGTCCCCCCAGTGTACGCCAGAACCATGGACCCGGTACTTGTGGTTCGGACTGTCTCCAACCAGCCATAATGTTGTGAGAGTGAAATTACAGCTTTGGTACATTAGAAGCAACTCTGAAACTTAACCTAAGCATTTTTCTAAGCTACTTTTTGGCTAACTTCTTATAGGAAGGTCTAGGAGCTCTGAAAATGAACGTGCGCGTCTTTCACTCTTCCCGAGGGACTTAGAAGAATTTTGTGATATTTTTTATTAAAATGGTGTATAAGGGTATATATATAAATATATTTTATGCACTGTATATGAGCTGGCGATTTCTAAGTTTGTAGTTCCGAGAGGGGGTAACCAGGCACACTAATAAAGGTCAAGCCACTTGGCTGCCAGAATGCCCTGCTTCAGCACAGACCAGAAAGGCATTGTGATAAGCGTATCCCCGGTATAGTCAGGGGTTAATGGGAGTCCCCCCCCCTCCCCCCAGTATACGCCCAGAACCATGGACCCGGTACTTGTGGTTCGAACTGTCTCCAACCAGCCATAATGTTGTGAGAGTGAAATTATGTCTAAGTCCAGCTTTGGTACATTAGAAGCAACTCTGAAACTTAACCTAAGCGTTTTTCGAAGCTACTTTTTGGCTAACTTCTTATAGGAAGGTCTAGGAGCTCTAAAAATGAACGTGCGCGTCTTTCACTCTTCCCGAGGGACTTAGAAGAATTTTGTGATATTTTTTATTAAAATGGTGTATAAGGGTATATATATAAATATATTTTATGCACTGTATATGAGCTGGCGATTTCTAAGTCTGTGGTTCCGAGAGGGGGTAACCAGGCTCACTAATAAAGGTCAAGCCACTTGGCTGCCAGAATGTCCTGCTTCAGCACAGACCAGAAAGACATTGTGATAAGCGTATCCCCGGTATAGTCAGGGGTTAATGGGAGTCGTCCCCGTACCCCCAGTATACGCCCAGAACCATGGACCCGGTACTTGTGGTTCGGACTGTCTCCAACCAGCCATAATGTTGTGAGAGTGAAATTATGTCTAAGTCCAGCTTTGGTACATTAGAAGCAACTCTGAAACATAACCTAAGCGTTTTTCGAAGCTACTTTTTGGCTAACTTCTTATAGGAAGGTCTAGGAGCTCTGAAGATGAACGTGCGCGTCTTTCACTCTTCCCGAGGGACTTAGAAGAATTTTGTGATATTTTTTATTAAAATGGTGTATAAGGGTATATATATAAATATATTTTATGCACTGTATATGAGCTGGCGATTTCTAAGTCTGTGGTTCCGAGAGGGGGTAACCAGGCTCACTAATAAAGGTCAAGCCACTTGGCTGCCAGAATGCCCTGCTTCAGCACAGACCAGAAAGGCATTGTGATAAGCGTATCCCCGGTATAGTCAGGGGTTAATGGGAATCCCCCCCATCCCCCCAGTATACGCACAGAACCATGGACCCGGTACTTGTGGTTCGGACTCTCTCCAACCAGCCATACAGTAATGTTGTGAGAGTGAAATTATGTCTAAGTCCAGCTTTGGTACATTAGAAGCAACTCTGAAACTTAACCTAAGCGTTTTTCGAAGCTACTTTTTGGCTAACTTCTTATAGGAAGGTCTAGGAGCTCTGAAAATGAACGTGCGCGTCTTTCACTCTTCCCGAGGGACTTAGAAGAATTTTGTGATATTTTTTATTAAAATGGTGTATAAGGGTATATATATAAATATATTTTATGCACTGTATATGAGCTGGCGATTTCTAAGTCTGTAGTTCCGAGAGGGGGTAACCAGGCTCACTAAAAAAGGTCAAGCTACTTGGCTGCCAGAATGCCCTGCTTCAGCACAGACCAGAAAGGCATTGTGATAAGCGTATCCCCGGTATAGTCAGGGGTTAATGGGAGTCGTCCCCGTCCCCCCAGTGTACGCCAGAACCATGGACCCGGTACTTGTGGTTCGGACTGTCTCCAACCAGCCATAATGTTGTGAGAGTGAAATTACAGCTTTGGTACATTAGAAGCAACTCTGAAACTTAACCTAAGCATTTTTCTAAGCTACTTTTGGCTAACTTCTTATAGGAAGGTCTAGGAGCTCTGAAAATGAACGTGCGCGTCTTTCACTCTTCCCGAGGGACTTAGAAGAATTTTGTGATATTTTTTATTAAAATGGTGTATAAGGGTATATATATATAAATATATTTTATGCACTGTATATGAGCTGGCGATTTCTAAGTCTGTAGTTCCGAGAGGGGGTAACCAGGCTCACTAAAAAAGGTCAAGCTACTTGGCTGCCAGAATGCCCTGCTTCAGCACAGACCAGAAAGGCATTGTGATAAGCGTATCCCCGGTATAGTCAGGGGTTAATGGGAGTCCCCCCCCCTCCCCCCAGTATACGCCCAGAACCATGGACCCGGTACTTGTGGTTCGAACTGTCTCCAACCAGCCATAATGTTGTGAGAGTGAAATTATGTCTAAGTCCAGCTTTGGTACATTAGAAGCAACTCTGAAACTTAACCTAAGCGTTTTTCGAAGCTACTTTTTGGCTAACTTCTTATAGGAAGGTCTAGGAGCTCTAAAAATGAACGTGCGCGTCTTTCACTCTTCCCGAGGGACTTAGAAGAATTTTGTGATATTTTTTATTAAAATGGTGTATAAGGGTATATATATAAATATATTTTATGCACTGTATATGAGCTGGCGATTTCTAAGTCTGTGGTTCCGAGAGGGGGTAACCAGGCTCACTAATAAAGGTCAAGCCACTTGGCTGCCAGAATGTCCTGCTTCAGCACAGACCAGAAAGGCATTGTGATAAGCGTATCCCCGGTATAGTCAGGGGTTAATGGGAGTCGTCCCCGTACCCCCAGTATACGCCCAGAACCATGGACCCGGTACTTGTGGTTCGGACTGTCTCCAACCAGCCATAATGTTGTGAGAGTGAAATTATGTCTAAGTCCAGCTTTGGTACATTAGAAGCAACTCTGAAACTTAACCTAAGCGTTTTTCGAAGCTACTTTTTGGCTAACTTCTTATAGGAAGGTCTAGGAGCTCTGAAGATGAACGTGCGCGTCTTTCACTCTTCCCGAGGGACTTAGAAGAATTTTGTGATATTTTTTATTAAAATGGTGTATACAGTAAGGGTATATATATAAATATATTTTATGCACTGTATATGAGCTGGCGATTTCTAAGTCTGTGGTTCCGAGAGGGGGTAACCAGGCTCACTAATAAAGGTCAAGCCACTTGGCTGCCAGAATGCCCTGCTTCAGCACAGACCAGAAAGGCATTGTGATAAGCGTATCCCCGGTATAGTCAGGGGTTAATGGGAATCCCCCCCATCCCCCCAGTATACGCACAGAACCATGGACCCGGTACTTGTGGTTCGGACTCTCTCCAACCAGCCATACAGTAATGTTGTGAGAGTGAAATTATGTCTAAGTCCAGCTTTGGTACATTAGAAGCAACTCTGAAACTTAACCTAAGCGTTTTTCGAAGCTACTTTTTGGCTAACTTCTTATAGGAAGGTCTAGGAGCTCTGAAATTGAACGTGCGCGTCTTTCACTCTTCCCGAGGGACTAAGAAGAATTTTGTGATATTTTTTATTAAAATGGTGTATACAGTAAGGGTATATATATAAATATATTTTATGCACTGTATATGAGCTGGCGATTTCTAAGTCTGTAGTTCCGAGAGGGGGTAACCAGGCTCACTAATAAAGGTCAAGCCACTTGGCTGCCAGAATGCCCTGCTTCAGCACAGACCAGAAAGGCATTGTGATAAGCGTATCCCCGGTATAGTCAGGGGTTAATGGGAGTCCCCCCCGTCCCCCCAGTATACGCCCAGAACCATGGACCCGGTACTTGTGGTTCGGACTGTCTCCAACCAGCCATAATGTTGTGAGAGTGAAATTATGTCTAAGTCCAGCTTTGGTACATTAGAAGCAACTCTGAAACTTAACCTAAGCGTTTTTCGAAGCTACTTTTTGGCTAACTTCTTATAGGAAGGTCTAGGAGCTCTGAATATGAACGTGCGCGTCTTTCACTCTTCCCGAGGGACTTAGAAGAATTTTGTGATATTTTTTATTAAAATGGTGTATAAGGGTATATATATAAATATATTTTATGCACTGTATATGAGCTGGCGATTTCTAAGTCTGTGGTTCCGAGAGGGGGTAACCAGGCTCACTAATAAAGGTCAAGCCACTTGGCTGCCAGAATGCCCTGCTTCAGCACAGACCAGAAAGGCATTGTGATAAGCGTATCCCCGGTATAGTCAGGGGTTAATGGGAATCCCCCCCGTCCCCCCAGTATACGCCCAGAACCATGGAACCGGTACTTGTGGTTCGGACTGTCTCCAACCAGCCATAATGTTGTGAGAGTGAAATTATGTCTAAGTCCAGCTTTGGTACATTAGAAGCAACTCTGAAACTTAACCTAAGCGTTTTTCGAAGCTACTTTTTGGCTAACTTCTTATAGGAAGGTCTAGGAGCTCTGAAAATGAACGTGCGCGTCTTTCACTCTTCCCGAGGGACTTAGAAGAATTTTGTGATATTTTTTATTAAAATGGTGTATAAGGGTATATATATAAATATATTTTATGCACTGTATATGAGCTGGCGATTTCTAAGTCTGTAGTTCCGAGAGGGGGTAACCAGGCTCACTAAAAAAGGTCAAGCTACTTGGCTGCCAGAATGCCCTGCTTCAGCACAGACCAGAAAGGCATTGTGATAAGCGTATCCCCGGTATAGTCAGGGGTTAATGGGAGTCGTCCCCGTCCCCCCAGTGTACGCCAGAACCATGGACCCGGTACTTGTGGTTCGGACTGTCTCCAACCAGCCATAATGTTGTGAGAGTGAAATTACAGCTTTGGTACATTAGAAGCAACTCTGAAACTTAACCTAAGCATTTTTCTAAGCTACTTTTGGCTAACTTCTTATAGGAAGGTCTAGGAGCTCTGAAAATGAACGTGCGCGTCTTTCACTTTTCCCGAGGGACATGGAAGAATTTTGTGATATTTTTTATTAAAATGGTGTATAAGGGTATATATATATAAATATATTTTATGCACTGTATATGAGCTGGCGATTTCTAAGTCTGTAGTTCCGAGAGGGGGTAACCAGGCTCACTAAAAAAGTTCAAGCTACTTGGCTGCCAGAATGCCCTGCTTCAGCACAGACCAGAAAGGCATTGTGATAAGCGTATCCCCGGTATAGTCAGGGGTTAATGGGAATCCCCCCCGTCCCCCCAGTATACGCCCAGAACCATGGAACCGGTACTTGTGGTTCGGACTGTCTCCAACCAGCCATAATGTTGTGAGAGTGAAATTATGTCTAAGTCCAGCTTTGGTACATTAGAAGCAACTCTGAAACTTAACCTAAGCGTTTTTCGAAGCTACTTTTTGGCTAACTTCTTATAGGAAGGTCTAGGAGCTCTGAAAATGATCGTGCGCGTCTTTCACTCTTCCCGAGGGACTTAGAAGAATTTTGTGATATTTTTTATTAAAATGGTGTATAAGGGTATATATATAAATATATTTTATGCACTGTATATGAGCTGGCGATTTCTAAGTCTGTAGTTCCGAGAGGGGGTAACCAGGCTCACTAAAAAAGGTCAAGCTACTTGGCTGCCAGAATGCCCTGCTTCAGCACAGACCAGAAAGGCATTGTGATAAGCGTATCCCCGGTATAGTCAGGGGTTAATGGGAGTCGTCCCCGTCCCCCCAGTGTACGCCAGAACCATGGACCCGGTACTTGTGGTTCGGACTGTCTCCAACCAGCCATAATGTTGTGAGAGTGAAATTACAGCTTTGGTACATTAGAAGCAACTCTGAAACTTAACCTAAGCATTTTTCTAAGCTACTTTTGGCTAACTTCTTATAGGAAGGTCTAGGAGCTCTGAAAATAAACGTGCGCGTCTTTCACTCTTCCCGAGGGACTTAGAAGAATTTTGTGATATTTTTTATTAAAATGGTGTATAAGGGTATATATATAAATATATTTTATGCACTGTATATGAGCTGGCGATTTCTAAGTCTGTAGTTCCGAGAGGGGGTAACCAGGCTCACTAAAAAAGGTCAAGCTACTTGGCTGCCAGAATGCCCTGCTTCAGCACAGACCAGAAAGGCATTGTGATAAGCGTATCCCCGGTATAGTCAGGGGTTAATGGGAGTCGTCCCCGTCCCCCCAGTGTACGCCAGAACCATGGACCCGGTACTTGTGGTTCGGACTGTCTCCAACCAGCCATAATGTTGTGAGAGTGAAATTACAGCTTTGGTACATTAGAAGCAACTCTGAAACTTAACCTAAGCATTTTTCTAAGCTACTTTTGGCTAACTTCTTATAGGAAGGTCTAGGAGCTCTGAAAATGAACGTGCGCGTCTTTCACTTTTCCCGAGGGACTTAGAAGAATTTTGTGATATTTTTTATTAAAATGGTGTATAAGGGTATATATATAAATATATTTTATGCACTGTATATGAGCTGGCGATTTCTAAGTCTGTGGTTCCGAGAGGGGGTAACCAGGCTCACTAATAAAGGTCAAGCCACTTGGCTGCCAGAATGCCCTGCTTCAGCACAGACCAGAAAGGCATTGTGATAAGCGTATCCCCGGTATAGTCAGGGGTTAATGGGAATCCCCCCCATCCCCCCAGTATACGCACAGAACCATGGACCCGGTACTTGTGGTTCGGACTCTCTCCAACCAGCCATACAGTAATGTTGTGAGAGTGAAATTATGTCTAAGTCCAGCTTTGGTACATTAGAAGCAACTCTGAAACTTAACCTAAGCGTTTTTCGAAGCTACTTTTTGGCTAACTTCTTATAGGAAGGTCTAGGAGCTCTGAAAATGAACGTGCGCGTCTTTCACTCTTCCCGAGGGACTAAGAAGAATTTTGTGATATTTTTTATTAAAATGGTGTATACAGTAAGGGTATATATATAAATATATTTTATGCACTGTATATGAGCTGGCGATTTCTAAGTCTGTAGTTCCGAGAGGGGGTAACCAGGCTCACTAATAAAGGTCAAGCCACTTGGCTGCCAGAATGCCCTGCTTCAGCACAGACCAGAAAGGCATTGTGATAAGCGTATCCCCGGTATAGTCAGGGGTTAATGGGAGTCCCCCCCGTCCCCCCAGTATACGCCCAGAACCATGGACCCGGTACTTGTGGTTCGGACTGTCTCCAACCAGCCATAATGTTGTGAGAGTGAAATTATGTCTAAGTCCAGCTTTGGTACATTAGAAGCAACTCTGAAACTTAACCTAAGCGTTTTTCGAAGCTACTTTTTGGCTAACTTCTTATAGGAAGGTCTAGGAGCTCTGAAAATGAACGTGCGCGTCTTTCACTCTTCCCGAGGGACTTAGAAGAATTTTGTGATATTTTTTATTAAAATGGTGTATAAGGGTATATATATAAATATATTTTATGCACTGTATATGAGCTGGCGATTTCTAAGTCTGTGGTTCCGAGAGGGGGTAACCAGGCTCACTAATAAAGGTCAAGCCACTTGGCTGCCAGAATGCCCTGCTTCAGCACAGACCAGAAAGGCATTGTGATAAGCGTATCCCCGGTATAGTCAGGGGTTAATGGGAATCCCCCCCGTCCCCCCAGTATACGCCCAGAACCATGGAACCGGTACTTGTGGTTCGGACTGTCTCCAACCAGCCATAATGTTGTGAGAGTGAAATTATGTCTAAGTCCAGCTTTGGTACATTAGAAGCAACTCTGAAACTTAACCTAAGCGTTTTTCGAAGCTACTTTTTGGCTAACTTCTTATAGGAAGGTCTAGGAGCTCTGAAAATGAACGTGCGCGTCTTTCACTCTTCCCGAGGGACTTAGAAGAATTTTGTGATATTTTTTATTAAAATGGTGTATAAGGGTATGTATATAAATATATTTTATGCACTGTATATGAGCTGGCGATTTCTAAGTCTGTGGTTCCGAGAGGGGGTAACCAGGCTCACTAATAAAGGTCAAGCCACTTGGCTGCCAGAATGCCCTGCTTCAGCACAGACCAGAAAGGCATTGTGATAAGCGTATCCCCGGTATAGTCAGGGGTTAATGGGAATCCCCCCCGTCCCCCCAGTATACGCCCAGAACCATGGAACCGGTACTTGTGGTTCGGACTGTCTCCAACCAGCCATAATGTTGTGAGAGTGAAATTATGTCTAAGTCCAGCTTTGGTACATTAGAAGCAACTCTGAAACTTAACCTAAGCGTTTTTCGAAGCTACTTTTTGGCTAACTTCTTATAGGAAGGTCTAGGAGCTCTGAAAATGAACGTGCGCGTCTTTCACTCTTCCCGAGGGACTTAGAAGAATTTTGTGATATTTTTTATTAAAATGGTGTATAAGGGTATATATATAAATATATTTTATGCACTGTATATGAGCTGGCGATTTCTAAGTCTGTAGTTCCGAGAGGGGGTAACCAGGCTCACTAAAAAAGGTCAAGCTACTTGGCTGCCAGAATGCCCTGCTTCAGCACAGACCAGAAAGGCATTGTGATAAGCGTATCCCCGGTATAGTCAGGGGTTAATGGGAGTCGTCCCCGTCCCCCCAGTGTACGCCAGAACCATGGACCCGGTACTTGTGGTTCGGACTGTCTCCAACCAGCCATAATGTTGTGAGAGTGAAATTACAGCTTTGGTACATTAGAAGCAACTCTGAAACTTAACCTAAGCATTTTTCTAAGCTACTTTTGGCTAACTTCTTATAGGAAGGTCTAGGAGCTCTGAAAATGAACGTGCGCGTCTTTCACTTTTCCCGAGGGACATAGAAGAATTTTGTGATATTTTTTATTAAAATGGTGTATAAGGGTATATATATAAATATATTTTATGCACTGTATATGAGCTGGCGATTTCTAAGTCTGTAGTTCCGAGAGGGGGTAACCAGGCTCACTAAAAAAGGTCAAGCTACTTGGCTGCCAGAATGCCCTGCTTCAGCACAGACCAGAAAGGCATTGTGATAAGCGTATCCCCGGTATAGTCAGGGGTTAATGGGAATCCCCCCCGTCCCCCCAGTATACGCCCAGAACCATGGAACCGGTACTTGTGGTTCGGACTGTCTCCAACCAGCCATAATGTTGTGAGAGTGAAATTATGTCTAAGTCCAGCTTTGGTACATTAGAAGCAACTCTGAAACTTAACCTAAGCGTTTTTCGAAGCTACTTTTTGGCTAACTTCTTATAGGAAGGTCTAGGAGCTCTGAAAATGATCGTGCGCGTCTTTCACTCTTCCCGAGGGACTTAGAAGAATTTTGTGATATTTTTTATTAAAATGGTGTATAAGGGTATATATATAAATATATTTTATGCACTGTATATGAGCTGGCGATTTCTAAGTCTGTAGTTCCGAGAGGGGGTAACCAGGCTCACTAAAAAAGGTCAAGCTACTTGGCTGCCAGAATGCCCTGCTTCAGCACAGACCAGAAAGGCATTGTGATAAGCGTATCCCCGGTATAGTCAGGGGTTAATGGGAGTCGTCCCCGTCCCCCCAGTGTACGCCAGAACCATGGACCCGGTACTTGTGGTTCGAACTGTCTCCAACCAGCCATAATGTTGTGAGAGTGAAATTACAGCTTTGGTACATTAGAAGCAACTCTGAAACTTAACCTAAGCATTTTTCTAAGCTACTTTTGGCTAACTTCTTATAGGAAGGTCTAGGAGCTCTGAAAATAAACGTGCGCGTCTTTCACTCTTCCCGAGGGACTTAGAAGAATTTTGTGATATTTTTTATTAAAATGGTGTATAAGGGTATATATATAAATATATTTTATGCACTGTATATGAGCTGGCGATTTCTAAGTCTGTAGTTCCGAGAGGGGGTAACCAGGCTCACTAAAAAAGGTCAAGCTACTTGGCTGCCAGAATGCCCTGCTTCAGCACAGACCAGAAAGGCATTGTGATAAGCGTATCCCCGGTATAGTCAGGGGTTAATGGGAGTCGTCCCCGTCCCCCCAGTGTACGCCAGAACCATGGACCCGGTACTTGTGGTTCGGACTGTCTCCAACCAGCCATAATGTTGTGAGAGTGAAATTACAGCTTTGGTACATTAGAAGCAACTCTGAAACTTAACCTAAGCATTTTTCTAAGCTACTTTTGGCTAACTTCTTATAGGAAGGTCTAGGAGCTCTGAAAATGAACGTGCGCGTCTTTCACTTTTCCCGAGGGACTTAGAAGAATTTTGTGATATTTTTTATTAAAATGGTGTATAAGGGTATATATATAAATATATTTTATGCACTGTATATGAGCTGGCGATTTCTAAGTCTGTGGTTCCGAGAGGGGGTAACCAGGCTCACTAATAAAGGTCAAGCCACTTGGCTGCCAGAATGCCCTGCTTCAGCACAGACCAGAAAGGCATTGTGATAAGCGTATCCCCGGTATAGTCAGGGGTTAATGGGAATCCCCCCCATCCCCCCAGTATACGCACAGAACCATGGACCCGGTACTTGTGGTTCGGACTGTCTCCAACCAGCCATAATGTTGTGAGAGTGAAATTACAGCTTTGGTACATTAGAAGCAACTCTGAAACTTAACCTAAGCATTTTTCTAAGCTACTTTTGGCTAACTTCTTATAGGAAGGTCTAGGAGCTCTGAAAATGAACGTGCGCGTCTTTCACTCTTCCCGAGGGACTTAGAAGAATTTTGTGATATTTTTTATTAAAATGGTGTATAAGGGTATATATATAAATATATTTTATGCACTGTATATGAGCTGGCGATTTCTAAGTCTGTAGTTCCGAGAGGGGGTAACCAGGCTCACTAAAAAAGGTCAAGCTACTTGGCTGCCAGAATGCCCTGCTTCAGCACAGACCAGAAAGGCATTGTGATAAGCGTATCCCCGGTATAGTCAGGGGTTAATGGGAGTCGTCCCCGTCCCCCCAGTGTACGCCAGAACCATGGACCCGGTACTTGTGGTTCGGACTGTCTCCAACCAGCCATAATGTTGTGAGAGTGAAATTACAGCTTTGGTACATTAGAAGCAACTCTGAAACTTAACCTAAGCATTTTTCTAAGCTACTTTTGGCTAACTTCTTATAGGAAGGTCTAGGAGCTCTGAAAATGAACGTGCGCGTCTTTCACTTTTCCCGAGGGACTTAGAAGAATTTTGTGATATTTTTTATTAAAATGGTGTATAAGGGTATATATATAAATATATTTTATGCACTGTATATGAGCTGGCGATTTCTAAGTCTGTAGTTCCGAGAGGGGGTAACCAGGCTCACTAAAAAAGTTCAAGCTACTTGGCTGCCAGAATGCCCTGCTTCAGCACAGACCAGAAAGGCATTGTGATAAGCGTATCCCCGGTATAGTCAGGGGTTAATGGGAACCCCCCCGTCCCCCCAGTATACGCCCAGAACCATGGAACCGGTACTTGTGGTTCGGACTGTCTCCAACCAGCCATAATGTTGTGAGAGTGAAATTATGTCTAAGTCCAGCTTTGGTACATTAGAAGCAACTCTGAAACTTAACCTAAGCGTTTTTCGAAGCTACTTTTTGGCTAACTTCTTATAGGAAGGTCTAGGAGCTCTGAAAATGATCGTGCGCGTCTTTCACTCTTCCCGAGGGACTTAGAAGAATTTTGTGATATTTTTTATTAAAATGGTGTATAAGGGTATATATATAAATATATTTTATGCACTGTATATGAGCTGGCGATTTCTAAGTCTGTAGTTCCGAGAGGGGGTAACCAGGCTCACTAAAAAGGTCAAGCTACTTGGCTGCCAGAATGCCCTGCTTCAGCACAGACCAGAAAGGCATTGTGATAAGCGTATCCCCGGTATAGTCAGGGGTTAATGGGAGTCGTCCCCGTCCCCCCAGTGTACGCCAGAACCATGGACCCGGTACTTGTGGTTCGGACTGTCTCCAACCAGCCATAATGTTGTGAGAGTGAAATTACAGCTTTGGTACATTAGAAGCAACTCTGAAACTTAACCTAAGCATTTTTCTAAGCTACTTTTGGCTAACTTCTTATAGGAAGGTCTAGGAGCTCTGAAAATGAACGTGCGCGTCTTTCACTTTTCCCGAGGGACTTAGAAGAATTTTGTGATATTTTTTATTAAAATGGTGTATAAGGGTATATATATAAATATATTTTATGCACTGTATATGAGCTGGCGATTTCTAAGTCTGTAGTTCCGAGAGGGGGTAACCAGGCTCACTAAAAAAGTTCAAGCTACTTGGCTGCCAGAATGCCCTGCTTCAGCACAGACCAGAAAGGCATTGTGATAAGCGTATCCCCGGTATAGTCAGGGGTTAATGGGAATCCCCCCCGTCCCCCCAGTATACGCCCAGAACCATGGAACCGGTACTTGTGGTTCGGACTGTCTCCAACCAGCCATAATGTTGTGAGAGTGAAATTATGTCTAAGTCCAGCTTTGGTACATTAGAAGCAACTCTGAAACTTAACCTAAGCGTTTTTCGAAGCTACTTTTTGGCTAACTTCTTATAGGAAGGTCTAGGAGCTCTGAAAATGATCGTGCGCGTCTTTCACTCTTCCCGAGGGACTTAGAAGAATTTTGTGATATTTTTTATTAAAATGGTGTATAAGGGTATATATATAAATATATTTTATGCACTGTATATGAGCTGGCGATTTCTAAGTCTGTAGTTCCGAGAGGGGGTAACCAGGCTCACTAAAAAAGGTCAAGCTACTTGGCTGCCAGAATGCCCTGCTTCAGCACAGACCAGAAAGGCATTGTGATAAGCGTATCCCCGGTATAGTCAGGGGTTAATGGGAGTCGTCCCCGTCCCCCCAGTGTACGCCAGAACCATGGACCCGGTACTTGTGGTTCGGACTGTCTCCAACCAGCCATAATGTTGTGAGAGTGAAATTACAGCTTTGGTACATTAGAAGCAACTCTGAAACTTAACCTAAGCATTTTTCTAAGCTACTTTTGGCTAACTTCTTATAGGAAGGTCTAGGAGCTCTGAAAATGAACGTGCGCGTCTTTCACTCTTCCCGAGGGACTTAGAAGAATTTTGTGATATTTTTTATTAAAATGGTGTATAAGGGTATATATATAAATATATTTTATGCACTGTATATGAGCTGGCGATTTCTAAGTCTGTAGTTCCGAGAGGGGGTAACCAGGCTCACTAAAAAAGTTCAAGCTACTTGGCTGCCAGAATGCCCTGCTTCAGCACAGACCAGAAAGGCATTGTGATAAGCGTATCCCCGGTATAGTCAGGGGTTAATGGGAATCCCCCCCGTCCCCCCAGTATACGCCCAGAACCATGGAACCGGTACTTGTGGTTCGGACTGTCTCCAACCAGCCATAATGTTGTGAGAGTGAAATTATGTCTAAGTCCAGCTTTGGTACATTAGAAGCAACTCTGAAACTTAACCTAAGCGTTTTTCGAAGCTACTTTTTGGCTAACTTCTTATAGGAAGGTCTAGGAGCTCTGAAAATGAACGTGCGTGTCTTTCACTCTTCCCGAGGGACTTAGAAGAATTTTGTGATATTTTTTATTAAAATGGTGTATAAGGGTATATATATAAATATATTTTATGCACTGTATATGAGCTGGCGATTTCTAAGTCTGTAGTTCCGAGAGGGGGTAACCAGGCTCACTAAAAAAGGTCAAGCTACTTGGCTGCCAGAATGCCCTGCTTCAGCACAGACCAGAAAGGCATTGTGATAAGCGTATCCCCGGTATAGTCAGGGGTTAATGGGAGTCGTCCCCGTCCCCCCAGTGTACGCCAGAACCATGGACCCGGTACTTGTGGTTCGAACTGTCTCCAACCAGCCATAATGTTGTGAGAGTGAAATTACAGCTTTGGTACATTAGAAGCAACTCTGAAACTTAACCTAAGCATTTTTCTAAGCTACTTTTGGCTAACTTCTTATAGGAAGGTCTAGGAGCTCTGAAAATAAACGTGCGCGTCTTTCACTCTTCCCGAGGGACTTAGAAGAATTTTGTGATATTTTTTATTAAAATGGTGTATAAGGGTATATATATAAATATATTTTATGCACTGTATATGAGCTGGCGATTTCTAAGTCTGTAGTTCCGAGAGGGGGTAACCAGGCTCACTAAAAAAGGTCAAGCTACTTGGCTGCCAGAATGCCCTGCTTCAGCACAGACCAGAAAGGCATTGTGATAAGCGTATCCCCGGTATAGTCAGGGGTTAATGGGAATCCCCCCCATCCCCCCAGTATACGCACAGAACCATGGACCCGGTACTTGTGGTTCGGACTCTCTCCAACCAGCCATACAGTAATGTTGTGAGAGTGAAATTATGTCTAAGTCCAGCTTTGGTACATTAGAAGCAACTCTGAAACTTAACCTAAGCGTTTTTCGAAGCTACTTTTTGGCTAACTTCTTATAGGAAGGTCTAGGAGCTCTGAAAATGAACGTGCGCGTCTTTCACTCTTCCCGAGGGACTAAGAAGAATTTTGTGATATTTTTTATTAAAATGGTGTATACAGTAAGGGTATATATATAAATATATTTTATGCACTGTATATGAGCTGGCGATTTCTAAGTCTGTAGTTCCGAGAGGGGGTAACCAGGCTCACTAATAAAGGTCAAGCCACTTGGCTGCCAGAATGCCCTGCTTCAGCACAGACCAGAAAGGCATTGTGATAAGCGTATCCCCGGTATAGTCAGGGGTTAATGGGAGTCCCCCCCGTCCCCCCAGTATACGCCCAGAACCATGGACCCGGTACTTGTGGTTCGGACTGTCTCCAACCAGCCATAATGTTGTGAGAGTGAAATTATGTCTAAGTCCAGCTTTGGTACATTAGAAGCAACTCTGAAACTTAACCTAAGCGTTTTTCGAAGCTACTTTTTGGCTAACTTCTTATAGGAAGGTCTAGGAGCTCTGAAAATGAACGTGCGCGTCTTTCACTCTTCCCGAGGGACTTAGAAGAATTTTGTGATATTTTTTATTAAAATGGTGTATAAGGGTATATATATAAATATATTTTATGCACTGTATATGAGCTGGCGATTTCTAAGTCTGTGGTTCCGAGAGGGGGTAACCAGGCTCACTAATAAAGGTCAAGCCACTTGGCTGCCAGAATGCCCTGCTTCAGCACAGACCAGAAAGGCATTGTGATAAGCGTATCCCCGGTATAGTCAGGGGTTAATGGGAATCCCCCCCGTCCCCCCAGTATACGCCCAGAACCATGGAACCGGTACTTGTGGTTCGGACTGTCTCCAACCAGCCATAATGTTGTGAGAGTGAAATTATGTCTAAGTCCAGCTTTGGTACATTAGAAGCAACTCTGAAACTTAACCTAAGCGTTTTTCGAAGCTACTTTTTGGCTAACTTCTTATAGGAAGGTCTAGGAGCTCTGAAAATGAACGTGCGCGTCTTTCACTCTTCCCGAGGGACTTAGAAGAATTTTGTGATATTTTTTATTAAAATGGTGTATAAGGGTATATATATAAATATATTTTATGCACTGTATATGAGCTGGCGATTTCTAAGTCTGTAGTTCCGAGAGGGGGTAACCAGGCTCACTAAAAAAGGTCAAGCTACTTGGCTGCCAGAATGCCCTGCTTCAGCACAGACCAGAAAGGCATTGTGATAAGCGTATCCCCGGTATAGTCAGGGGTTAATGGGAGTCGTCCCCGTCCCCCCAGTGTACGCCAGAACCATGGACCCGGTACTTGTGGTTCGGACTGTCTCCAACCAGCCATAATGTTGTGAGAGTGAAATTACAGCTTTGGTACATTAGAAGCAACTCTGAAACTTAACCTAAGCATTTTTCTAAACTACTTTTGGCTAACTTCTTATAGGAAGGTCTAGGAGCTCTGAAAATGAACGTGCGCGTCTTTCACTCTTCCCGAGGGACTTAGAAGAATTTTGTGATATTTTTTATTAAAATGGTGTATAAGGGTATATATATAAATATATTTTATGCACTGTATATGAGCTGGCGATTTCTAAGTCTGTAGTTCCGAGAGGGGGTAACCAGGCTCACTAAAAAAGGTCAAGCTACTTGGCTGCCAGAATGCCCTGCTTCAGCACAGACCAGAAAGGCATTGTGATAAGCGTATCCCCGGTATAGTCAGGGGTTAATGGGAATCCCCCCCGTCCCCCCAGTGTACGCCAGAACCATGGACCCGGTACTTGTGGTTCGGACTGTCTCCAACCAGCCATAATGTTGTGAGAGTGAAATTACAGCTTTGGTACATTAGAAGCAACTCTGAAACTTAACCTAAGCATTTTTCTAAGCTACTTTTTGGCTAACTTCTTATAGGAAGGTCTAGGAGCTCTGAAAATGAACGTGCGCGTCTTTCACTCTTCCCGAGGGACTTAGAAGAATTTTGTGATATTTTTTATTAAAATGGTGTATAAGGGTATATATATATAAATATATTTTATGCACTGTATATGAGCTGGCGATTTCTAAGTCTGTAGTTCCGAGAGGGGGTAACCAGGCTCACTAAAAAAGGTCAAGCTACTTGGCTGCCAGAATGCCCTGCTTCAGCACAGACCAGAAAGGCATTGTGATAAGCGTATCCCCGGTATAGTCAGGGGTTAATGGGAGTCGTCCCCGTCCCCCCAGTGTACGCCAGAACCATGGACCCGGTACTTGTGGTTCGGACTGTCTCCAACCAGCCATAATGTTGTGAGAGTGAAATTACAGCTTTGGTACATTAGAAGCAACTCTGAAACTTAACCTAAGCGTTTTTCGAAGCTACTTTTTGGCTTTCTTCTTATAGGAAGGTCTAGGAGCTCTGAAAATGAACGTGCGCGTCTTTCACTCTTCCCGAGGGACTTAGAAGAATTTTGTGATATTTTTTATTAAAATGGTGTATAAGGGTATATATATAAATATATTTTATGCACTGTATATGAGCTGGCGATTTCTAAGTTTGTAGTTCCGAGAGGGGGTAACCAGGCACACTAATAAAGGTCAAGCCACTTGGCTGCCAGAATGCCCTGCTTCAGCACAGACCAGAAAGGCATTGTGATAAGCGTATCCCCGGTATAGTCAGGGGTTAATGGGAGTCCCCCCCGTCCCCCCAGTATACGCCCAGAACCATGGACCCGGTACTTGTGGTTCGAACTGTCTCCAACCAGCCATAATGTTGTGAGAGTGAAATTATGTCTAAGTCCAGCTTCGGTACATTAGAAGCAACTCTGAAACTTAACCTAAGCTTTATTCGAAGCTACTTTTTGGCTAACTTCTTATAGGAAGGTCTAGGAGCTCTGAAAATGAACGTGCGCATCTTTCACTCTTCCCGAGGGACTTAGAAGAATTTTGTGATATTTTTTATTAAAATGGTGTATAAGGGTATATATATAAATATATTTTATGCACTGTATATGAGCTGGCGATTTCTAAGTCTGTGGTTCCGAGAGGGGGTAACCAGGCTCACTAATAAAGGTCAAGCCACTTGGCTGCCAGAATGCCCTGCTTCAGCACAGACCAGAAAGGCATTGTGATAAGCGTATCCCCGGTATAGTCAGGGGTTAATGGGAGTCCCCCCCGTCCCCCCAGTATACGCCCAGAACCATGGACCCGGTACTTGTGGTTCGAACTGTCTCCAACCAGCCATAATGTTGTGAGAGTGAAATTATGTCTAAGTCCAGCTTTGGTACATTAGAAGCAACTCTGAAACTTAACCTAAGCGTTTTTCGAAGCTACTTTTTGGCTAACTTCTTATAGGAAGGTCTAGGAGCTCTGAAAATGAACGTGCGCGTCTTTCACTCTTCCCGAGGGACTTAGAAGAATTTTGTGATATTTTTTATTAAAATGGTGTATAAGGGTATATATATAAATATATTTTATGCACTGTATATGAGCTGGCGATTTCTAAGTCTGTAGTTCCGAGAGGGGGTAACCAGGCTCACTAAAAAAGGTCAAGCTACTTGGCTGCCAGAATGCCCTGCTTCAGCACAGACCAGAAAGGCATTGTGATAAGCGTATCCCCGGTATAGTCAGGGGTTAATGGGAGTCGTCCCCGTCCCCCCAGTGTACGCCAGAACCATGGACCCGGTACTTGTGGTTCGGACTGTCTCCAACCAGCCATAATGTTGTGAGAGTGAAATAATAGCTTTGGTACATTAGAAGCAACTCTGAAACTTAACCTAAGCATTTTTCTAAGCTACTTTTTGGCTAACTTCTTATAGGAAGGTCTAGGAGCTCTGAAAATGAACGTGCGCGTCTTTCACTCTTCCCGAGGGACTTAGAAGAATTTTGTGATATTTTTTATTAAAATGGTGTATAAGGGTATATATATATAAATATATTTTATGCACTGTATATGAGCTGGCGATTTCTAAGTTTGTAGTTCCGAGAGGGGGTAACCAGGCACACTAATAAAGGTCAAGCCACTTGGCTGCCAGAATGCCCTGCTTCAGCACAGACCAGAAAGGCATTGTGATAAGCGTATCCCCGGTATAGTCAGGGGTTAATGGGAGTCCCCCCCGTCCCCCCAGTATACGCCCAGAACCATGGACCCGGTACTTGTGGTTCGAACTGTCTCCAACCAGCCATAATGTTGTGAGAGTGAAATTATGTCTAAGTCCAGCTTCGGTACATTAGAAGCAACTCTGAAACTTAACCTAAGCGTTTTTCGAAGCTACTTTTTGGCTAACTTCTTATAGGAAGGTCTAGGAGCTCTGAAAATGAACGTGCGCATCTTTCACTCTTCCCGAGGGACTTAGAAGAATTTTGTGATATTTTTTATTAAAATGGTGTATAAGGGTATATACAGTATATAAATATATTTTATGCACTGTATATGAGCTGGCGATTTCTAAGTCTGTAGTTCCGAGAGGGGGTAACCAGGCTCACTAAAAAAGGTCAAGCTACTTGGCTGCCAGAATGCCCTGCTTCAGCACAGACCAGAAAGGCATTGTGATAAGCGTATCCCCGGTATAGTCAGGGGTTAATGGGAGTCGTCCCCGTCCCCCCAGTGTACGCCAGAACCATGGACCCGGTACTTGTGGTTCGGACTGTCTCCAACCAGCCATAATGTTGTGAGAGTGAAATTACAGCTTTGGTACATTAGAAGCAACTCTGAAACTTAACCTAAGCATTTTTCTAAGCTACTTTTTGGCTAACTTCTTATAGGAAGGTCTAGGAGCTCTGAAAATGAACGTGCGCGTCTTTCACTCTTCCCGAGGGACTTAGAAGAATTTTGTGATATTTTTTATTAAAATGGTGTATAAGGGTATATATATATAAATATATTTTATGCACTGTATATGAGCTGGCGATTTCTAAGTCTGTAGTTCCGAGAGGGGGTAACCAGGCTCACTAAAAAAGGTCAAGCTACTTGGCTGCCAGAATGCCCTGCTTCAGCACAGACCAGAAAGGCATTGTGATAAGCGTATCCCCGGTATAGTCAGGGGTTAATGGGAGTCGTCCCCGTCCCCCCAGTGTACGCCAGAACCATGGACCCGGTACTTGTGGTTCGGACTGTCTCCAACCAGCCATAATGTTGTGAGAGTGAAATTACAGCTTTGGTACATTAGAAGCAACTCTGAAACTTAACCTAAGCATTTTTCTAAGCTACTTTTTGGCTAACTTCTTATAGGAAGGTCTAGGAGCTCTGAAAATGAACGTGCGCGTCTTTCACTCTTCCCGAGGGACTTAGAAGAATTTTGTGATATTTTTTATTAAAATGGTGTATAAGGGTATATATATATAAATATATTTTATGCACTGTATATGAGCTGGCGATTTCTAAGTTTGTAGTTCCGAGAGGGGGTAACCAGGCACACTAATAAAGGTCAAGCCACTTGGCTGCCAGAATGCCCTGCTTCAGCACAGACCAGAAAGGCATTGTGATAAGCGTATCCCCGGTATAGTCAGGGGTTAATGGGAGTCCCCCCCGTCCCCCCAGTATACGCCCAGAACCATGGACCCGGTACTTGTGGTTCGAACTGTCTCCAACCAGCCATAATGTTGTGAGAGTGAAATTATGTCTAAGTCCAGCTTCGGTACATTAGAAGCAACTCTGAAACTTAACCTAAGCGTTTTTCGAAGCTACTTTTTGGCTAACTTCTTATAGGAAGGTCTAGGAGCTCTGAAAATGAACGTGCGCATCTTTCACTCTTCCCGAGGGACTTAGAAGAATTTTGTGATATTTTTTATTAAAATGGTGTATAAGGGTATATACAGTATATAAATATATTTTATGCACTGTATATGAGCTGGCGATTTCTAAGTCTGTGGTTCCGAGAGGGGGTAACCAGGCTCACTAATAAATGTCAAGCCACTTGGCTGCCAGAATGCCCTGCTTCAGCACAGACCAGAAAGGCATTGTGATAAGCGTATCCCCGGTATAGTCAGGGGTTAATGGGAGTCCCCCCCGTCCCCCCAGTATACGCCCAGAACCATGGACCCGGTACTTGTGGTTCGAACTGTCTCCAACCAGCCATAATGTTGTGAGAGTGAAATTATGTCTAAGTCCAGCTTTGGTACATTAGAAGCAACTCTGAAACTTAACCTAAGCGTTTTTCGAAGCTACTTTTTGGCTAACTTCTTATAGGAAGGTCTAGGAGCTCTGAAAATGAACGTGCGCGTCTTTCACTCTTCCCGAGGGACTTAGAAGAATTTTGTGATATTTTTTTATTAAAATGGTGTATAAGGGTATATATATAAATATATTTTATGCACTGTATATGAGCTGGCGATTTCTAAGTCTGTGGTTCCGAGAGGGGGTAACCAGGCTCACTAATAAAGGTCAAGCCACTTGGCTGCCAGAATGTCCTGCTTCAGCACAGACCAGAAAGGCATTGTGATAAGCGTATCCCCGGTATAGTCAGGGGTTAATGGGAGTCGTCCCCGTCCCCCCAGTATACGCCCAGAACCATGGACCCGGTACTTGTGGTTCGGACTGTCTCCAACCAGCCATAATGTTGTGAGAGTGAAATTATGTCTAAGTCCAGCTTTGGTACATTAGAAGCAACTCTGAAACTTAACCTAAGCGTTTTTCGAAGCTACTTTTTGGCTAACTTCTTATAGGAAGGTCTAGGAGCTCTGAAAATGAACGTGCGCGTCTTTCACTCTTCCCGAGGGACTTAGAAGAATTTTGTGATATTTTTTATTAAAATGGTGTATAAGGGTATATATATAAATATATTTTATGCACTGTATATGAGCTGGCGATTTCTAAGTCTGTGGTTCCGAGAGGGGGTAACCAGGCTCACTAATAAAGGTCAAGCCACTTGGCTGCCAGAATGCCCTGCTTCAGCACAGACCAGAAAGGCATTGTGATAAGCGTATCCCCGGTATAGTCAGGGGTTAATGGGAATCCCCCCCGTCCCCCCAGTATACGCCCAGAACCATGGAACCGGTACTTGTGGTTCGGACTGTCTCCAACCAGCCATAATGTTGTGAGAGTGAAATTATGTCTAAGTCCAGCTTTGGTACATTAGAAGCAACTCTGAAACTTAACCTAAGCGTTTTTCGAAGCTACTTTTTGGCTAACTTCTTATAGGAAGGTCTAGGAGCTCTGAAAATGAACGTGCGCGTCTTTCACTCTTCCCGAGGGACTTAGAAGAATTTTGTGATATTTTTTATTAAAATGGTGTATAAGGGTATATATATAAATATATTTTATGCACTGTATATGAGCTGGCGATTTCTAAGTCTGTAGTTCCGAGAGGGGGTAACCAGGCTCACTAAAAAAGGTCAAGCTACTTGGCTGCCAGAATGCCCTGCTTCAGCACAGACCAGAAAGGCATTGTGATAAGCGTATCCCCGGTATAGTCAGGGGTTAATGGGAGTCGTCCCCGTCCCCCCAGTGTACGCCAGAACCATGGACCCGGTACTTGTGGTTCGGACTGTCTCCAACCAGCCATAATGTTGTGAGAGTGAAATTACAGCTTTGGTACATTAGAAGCAACTCTGAAACTTAACCTAAGCATTTTTCTAAACTACTTTTGGCTAACTTCTTATAGGAAGGTCTAGGAGCTCTGAAAATGAACGTGCGCGTCTTTCACTCTTCCCGAGGGACTTAGAAGAATTTTGTGATATTTTTTATTAAAATGGTGTATAAGGGTATATATATAAATATATTTTATGCACTGTATATGAGCTGGCGATTTCTAAGTCTGTAGTTCCGAGAGGGGGTAACCAGGCTCACTAAAAAAGGTCAAGCTACTTGGCTGCCAGAATGCCCTGCTTCAGCACAGACCAGAAAGGCATTGTGATAAGCGTATCCCCGGTATAGTCAGGGGTTAATGGGAATCCCCCCCGTCCCCCCAGTGTACGCCAGAACCATGGACCCGGTACTTGTGGTTCGGACTGTCTCCAACCAGCCATAATGTTGTGAGAGTGAAATTACAGCTTTGGTACATTAGAAGCAACTCTGAAACTTAACCTAAGCATTTTTCTAAGCTACTTTTTGGCTAACTTCTTATAGGAAGGTCTAGGAGCTCTGAAAATGAACGTGCGCGTCTTTCACTCTTCCCGAGGGACTTAGAAGAATTTTGTGATATTTTTTATTAAAATGGTGTATAAGGGTATATATATATAAATATATTTTATGCACTGTATATGAGCTGGCGATTTCTAAGTCTGTAGTTCCGAGAGGGGGTAACCAGGCTCACTAAAAAAGGTCAAGCTACTTGGCTGCCAGAATGCCCTGCTTCAGCACAGACCAGAAAGGCATTGTGATAAGCGTATCCCCGGTATAGTCAGGGGTTAATGGGAGTCGTCCCCGTCCCCCCAGTGTACGCCAGAACCATGGACCCGGTACTTGTGGTTCGGACTGTCTCCAACCAGCCATAATGTTGTGAGAGTGAAATTACAGCTTTGGTACATTAGAAGCAACTCTGAAACTTAACCTAAGCGTTTTTCGAAGCTACTTTTTGGCTTTCTTCTTATAGGAAGGTCTAGGAGCTCTGAAAATGAACGTGCGCGTCTTTCACTCTTCCCGAGGGACTTAGAAGAATTTTGTGATATTTTTTATTAAAATGGTGTATAAGGGTATATATATAAATATATTTTATGCACTGTATATGAGCTGGCGATTTCTAAGTTTGTAGTTCCGAGAGGGGGTAACCAGGCACACTAATAAAGGTCAAGCCACTTGGCTGCCAGAATGCCCTGCTTCAGCACAGACCAGAAAGGCATTGTGATAAGCGTATCCCCGGTATAGTCAGGGGTTAATGGGAGTCCCCCCCGTCCCCCCAGTATACGCCCAGAACCATGGACCCGGTACTTGTGGTTCGAACTGTCTCCAACCAGCCATAATGTTGTGAGAGTGAAATTATGTCTAAGTCCAGCTTCGGTACATTAGAAGCAACTCTGAAACTTAACCTAAGCTTTATTCGAAGCTACTTTTTGGCTAACTTCTTATAGGAAGGTCTAGGAGCTCTGAAAATGAACGTGCGCATCTTTCACTCTTCCCGAGGGACTTAGAAGAATTTTGTGATATTTTTTATTAAAATGGTGTATAAGGGTATATATATAAATATATTTTATGCACTGTATATGAGCTGGCGATTTCTACGTCTGTGGTTCCGAGAGGGGGTAACCAGGCTCACTAATAAAGGTCAAGCCACTTGGCTGCCAGAATGCCCTGCTTCAGCACAGACCAGAAAGGCATTGTAATAAGCGTATCCCCGGTATAGTCAGGGGTTAATGGGAGTCCCCCCCGTCCCCCCAGTATACGCCCAGAACCATGGACCCGGTACTTGTGGTTCGGACTGTCTCCAACCAGCCATAATGTTGTGAGAGTGAAATTATGTCTAAGTCCAGCTTCGGTACATTAGAAGCAACTCTGAAACTTAACCTAAGCGTTTTTCGAAGCTACTTTTTGGCTAACTTCTTATAGGAAGGTCTAGGAGCTCTGAAAATGAACGTGCGCATCTTTCACTCTTCCCGAGGGACTTAGAAGAATTTTGTGATATTTTTTATTAAAATGGTGTATAAGGGTATATATATAAATATATTTTATGCACTGTATATGAGCTGGCGATTTCTAAGTCTGTGGTTCCGAGAGGGGGTAACCAGGCTCACTAATAAAGGTCAAGCCACTTGGCTGCCAGAATGCCCTGCTTCAGCACAGACCAGAAAGGCATTGTGATAAGCGTATCCCCGGTATAGTCAGGGGTTAATGGGAGTCCCCCCCGTCCCCCCAGTATACGCCCAGAACCATGGACCCGGTACTTGTGGTTCGAACTGTCTCCAACCAGCCATAATGTTGTGAGAGTGAAATTATGTCTAAGTCCAGCTTTGGTACATTAGAAGCAACTCTGAAACTTAACCTAAGCGTTTTTCGAAGCTACTTTTTGGCTAACTTCTTATAGGAAGGTCTAGGAGCTCTGAAAATGAACGTGCGCGTCTTTCACTCTTCCCGAGGGACTTAGAAGAATTTTGTGATATTTTTTATTAAAATGGTGTATAAGGGTATATATATAAATATATTTTATGCACTGTATATGAGCTGGCGATTTCTAAGTCTGTAGTTCCGAGAGGGGGTAACCAGGCTCACTAAAAAAGGTCAAGCTACTTGGCTGCCAGAATGCCCTGCTTCAGCACAGACCAGAAAGGCATTGTGATAAGCGTATCCCCGGTATAGTCAGGGGTTAATGGGAGTCGTCCCCGTCCCCCCAGTGTACGCCAGAACCATGGACCCGGTACTTGTGGTTCGGACTGTCTCCAACCAGCCATAATGTTGTGAGAGTGAAATTACAGCTTTGGTACATTAGAAGCAACTCTGAAACTTAACCTAAGCATTTTTCTAAGCTACTTTTTGGCTAACTTCTTATAGGAAGGTCTAGGAGCTCTGAAAATGAACGTGCGCGTCTTTCACTCTTCCCGAGGGACTTAGAAGAATTTTGTGATATTTTTTATTAAAATGGTGTATAAGGGTATATATATATAAATATATTTTATGCACTGTATATGAGCTGGCGATTTCTAAGTCTGTAGTTCCGAGAGGGGGTAACCAGGCTCACTAAAAAAGGTCAAGCTACTTGGCTGCCAGAATGCCCTGCTTCAGCACAGACCAGAAAGGCATTGTGATAAGCGTATCCCCGGTATAGTCAGGGGTTAATGGGAGTCGTCCCCGTCCCCCCAGTGTACGCCAGAACCATGGACCCGGTACTTGTGGTTCGGACTGTCTCCAACCAGCCATAATGTTGTGAGAGTGAAATTACAGCTTTGGTACATTAGAAGCAACTCTGAAACTTAACCTAAGCATTTTTCTAAGCTACTTTTTGGCTAACTTCTTATAGGAAGGTCTAGGAGCTCTGAAAATGAACGTGCGCGTCTTTCACTCTTCCCGAGGGACTTAGAAGAATTTTGTGATATTTTTTATTAAAATGGTGTATAAGGGTATATATATATAAATATATTTTATGCACTGTATATGAGCTGGCGATTTCTAAGTTTGTAGTTCCGAGAGGGGGTAACCAGGCACACTAATAAAGGTCAAGCCACTTGGCTGCCAGAATGCCCTGCTTCAGCACAGACCAGAAAGGCATTGTGATAAGCGTATCCCCGGTATAGTCAGGGGTTAATGGGAGTCCCCCCCGTCCCCCCAGTATACGCCCAGAACCATGGACCCGGTACTTGTGGTTCGAACTGTCTCCAACCAGCCATAATGTTGTGAGAGTGAAATTATGTCTAAGTCCAGCTTCGGTACATTAGAAGCAACTCTGAAACTTAACCTAAGCGTTTTTCGAAGCTACTTTTTGGCTAACTTCTTATAGGAAGGTCTAGGAGCTCTGAAAATGAACGTGCGCATCTTTCACTCTTCCCGAGGGACTTAGAAGAATTTTGTGATATTTTTTATTAAAATGGTGTATAAGGGTATATACAGTATATAAATATATTTTATGCACTGTATATGAGCTGGCGATTTCTAAGTCTGTGGTTCCGAGAGGGGGTAACCAGGCTCACTAATAAATGTCAAGCCACTTGGCTGCCAGAATGCCCTGCTTCAGCACAGACCAGAAAGGCATTGTGATAAGCGTATCCCCGGTATAGTCAGGGGTTAATGGGAGTCCCCCCCGTCCCCCCAGTATACGCCCAGAACCATGGACCCGGTACTTGTGGTTCGAACTGTCTCCAACCAGCCATAATGTTGTGAGAGTGAAATTATGTCTAAGTCCAGCTTTGGTACATTAGAAGCAACTCTGAAACTTAACCTAAGCGTTTTTCGAAGCTACTTTTTGGCTAACTTCTTATAGGAAGGTCTAGGAGCTCTGAAAATGAACGTGCGCGTCTTTCACTCTTCCCGAGGGACTTAGAAGAATTTTGTGATATTTTTTTATTAAAATGGTGTATAAGGGTATATATATAAATATATTTTATGCACTGTATATGAGCTGGCGATTTCTAAGTCTGTGGTTCCGAGAGGGGGTAACCAGGCTCACTAATAAAGGTCAAGCCACTTGGCTGCCAGAATGTCCTGCTTCAGCACAGACCAGAAAGGCATTGTGATAAGCGTATCCCCGGTATAGTCAGGGGTTAATGGGAGTCCCCCCCGTCCCCCCAGTATACGCCCAGAACCATGGACCCGGTACTTGTGGTTCGAACTGTCTCCAACCAGCCATAATGTTGTGAGAGTGAAATTATGTCTAAGTCCAGCTTCGGTACATTAGAAGCAACTCTGAAACTTAACCTAAGCGTTTTTCGAAGCTACTTCTTGGCTAACTTCTTATAGGAAGGTCTAGGAGCTCTGAAAAAGAACGTGCGCGTCTTTCGCTCTTCCCGAGGGACTAAGAAGAATTTTGTGATATTTTTTATTAAAATGGTGTATAAGGGTATATATATAAATGTATTTTATGCACTGTATATGAGCTGGCGATTTCTAAGTCTGTAGTTCCGAGAGGGGGTAACCAGGCTCACTAATAAAGGTCAAGCCACTTGGCTGCCAGAATGCCCTGCTTCAGCACAGACCAGAAAGGCATTGTGATAAGCGTATCCCCGGTATAGTCAGGGGTTAATGGGAGTCGTCCCCGTCCCCCCAGTATACGCCCAGAACCATGGACCCGGTACTTGTGGTTCGGACTGTCTCCAACCAGCCATAATGTTGTGAGAGTGAAATTATGTCTAAGTCCAGCTTTGGTACATTAGAAGCAACTCTGAAACTTAACCTAAGCGTTTTTCGAAGCTACTTTTTGGCTAACTTCTTATAGGAAGGTCTAGGAGCTCTGAAAATGAACGTGCGCGTCTTTCACTCTTCCCGAGGGACTTAGAAGAATTTTGTGATATTTTTTATTAAAATGGTGTATAAAGGTATATATATAAATATATTTTATGCACTGTATATGAGCTGGCGATTTCTAAGTCTGTGGTTCCGAGAGGGGGTAACCAGGCTCACTAATAAAGGTCAAGCCACTTGGCTGCCAGAATGCCCTGCTTCAGCACAGACCAGAAAGGCATTATAATAAGCGTATCCCCGGTATAGTCAGGGGTTAATGGGAGTCCCCCCCGTCCCCCCAGTATACGCCCAGAACCATGGACCCGGTACTTGTGGTTCGGACTGTCTCCAACCAGCCATAATGTTGTGAGAGTGAAATTATGTCTAAGTCCAGCTTTGGTACATTAGAAGCAACTCTGAAGCTTAACCTAAGCGTTTTTCGAAGCTACTTTTTGGCTAACTTCTTATAGGAAGGTCTAGGAGCTCTGAAAATGAACGTGCGCGTCTTTCACTCTTCCCGAGGGACTTAGAAGAATTTTGTGATATTTTTTATTAAAATGGTGTATAAGGGTATATATATAAATATATTTTATGCACTGTATATGAGCTGGCGATTTCTAAGTCTGTAGTTCCGAGAGGGGGTAACCAGGCTCACTAAAAAAGGTCAAGCTACTTGGCTGCCAGAATGCCCTGCTTCAGCACAGACCAGAAAGGCATTGTGATAAGCGTATCCCCGGTATAGTCAGGGGTTAATGGGAGTCGTCCCCGTCCCCCCAGTGTACGCCAGAACCATGGACCCGGTACTTGTGGTTCGGACTGTCTCCAACCAGCCATAATGTTGTGAGAGTGAAATTACAGCTTTGGTACATTAGAAGCAACTCTGAAACTTAACCTAAGCATTTTTCTAAGCTACTTTTTGGCTAACTTCTTATAGGAAGGTCTAGGAGCTCTGAAAATGAACGTGCGCGTCTTTCACTCTTCCCGAGGGACTTAGAAGAATTTTGTGATATTTTTTATTAAAATGGTGTATAAGGGTATATATATAAATATATTTTATGCACTGTATATGAGCTGGCGATTTCTAAGTCTGTGGTTCCGAGAGGGGGTAACCAGGCTCACTAATAAAGGTCAAGCCACTTGGCTGCCAGAATGCCCTGCTTCAGCACAGACCAGAAGGGCATTGTGATAAGCGTATCCCCGGTATAGTCAGGGGTTAATGGGAGTCCCCCCCGTCCCCCCAGTATATGCCCAGAACCATGGACCCGGTACTTGTGGTTCGAACTGTCTCCAACCAGCCATAATGTTGTGAGAGTGAAATTATGTCTAAGTCCAGCTTCGGTACATTAGAAGCAACTCTGAAACTTAACCTAAGCGTTTTTCGAAGCTACTTTTTGGCTAACTTCTTATAGGAAGGTCTAGGAGCTCTGAAAATGAACGTGCGCGTCTTTCACTCTTCCCGAGGGACTTAGAAGAATTTTGTGATATTTTTTATTAAAATGGTGTATAAGGGTATATATATAAATATATTTTATGCACTGTATATGAGCTGGCGATTTCTAAGTCTGTGGTTCCGAGAGGGGGTAACCAGGCTCACTAATAAAGGTCAAGCCACTTGGCTGCCAGAATGCCCTGCTTCAGCACAGACCAGAAAGGCATTGTGATAAGCGTATCCCCGGTATAGTCAGGGGTTAATGGGAGTCGTCCCCGTCCCCCCAGTATACGCACAGAACCATGGACCCGGTACTTGTGGTTCGGACTCTCTCCAACCAGCCATAATGTTGTGAGAGTGAAATTATGTCTAAGTCCAGCTTTGGTACATTAGAAGCAACTCTGAAACTTAACCTAAGCGTTTTTCGAAGCTACTTTTTGGCTAACTTCTTATAGGAAGGTCTAGGAGCTCTGAAAATGAACGTGCGCGTCTTTCACTCTTCCCAAGGGACTAAGAAGAATTTTGTGATATTTTTTATTAAAATGGTGTATAAGGGTATATATATAAATATATTTTATGCACTGTATATGAGCTGGCGATTTCTAAGTCTGTGGTTCCGAGAGGGGGTAACCAGGCTCACTAATAAAGGTCAAGCCACTTGGCTGCCAGAATGCCCTGCTTCAGCACAGACCAGAAAGGCATTGTGATAAGCGTATCCCCGGTATAGTCAGGGGTTAATGGGAATCCCCCCCATCCCCCCAGTATACGCACAGAACCATGCACCCGGTACTTGTGGTTCGGACTCTCTCCAACCAGCCATACTGTAATATTGTGAGAGTGAAATTATGTCTAAGTCCAGCTTTGGTACATTAGAAGCAACTCTGAAACTTAACCTAAGCGTTTTTCGAAGCTACTTTTTGGCTAACTTCTTATAGGAAGGTCTAGGAGCTCTGAAAATGAACGTGCGCGTCTTTCACTCTTCCCGAGGGACTAAGAAGAATTTTGTGATATTTTTTATTAAAATGGTGTATACAGTAAGGGTATATATATAAATATATTTTATGCACAGTATATGAGCTGGCGATTTCTAAGTCTGTAGTTCCGAGAGGGGGTAACCAGGCTCACTAATAAAGGTCAAGCCACTTGGCTGCCAGAATGCCCTGCTTCAGCACAGACCAGAAAGGCATTGTGATAAGCGTATCCCCGGTATAGTCAGGGGTTAATGGGAGTCCCCCCCGTCCCCCCAGTATACGCCCAGAACCATGGACCCGGTACTTGTGGTTCGGACTGTCTCCAACCAGCCATAATGTTGTGAGAGTGAAATTATGTCTAAGTCCAGCTTTGGTACATTAGAAGCAACTCTGAAGCTTAACCTAAGCGTTTTTCGAAGCTACTTTTTGGCTAACTTCTTATAGGAAGGTCTAGGAGCTCTGAAAATGAACGTGCGCGTCTTTCACTCTTCCCGAGGGACTTAGAAGAATTTTGTGATATTTTTTATTAAAATGGTGTATAAGGGTATATATATAAATATATTTTATGCACTGTATATGAGCTGGCGATTTCTAAGTCTGTGGTTCCGAGAGGGGGTAACCAGGCTCACTAATAAAGGTCAAGCCACTTGGCTGCCAGAATGCCCTGCTTCAGCACAGACCAGAAAGGCATTGTGATAAGCGTATCCCCGGTATAGTCAGGGGTTAATGGGAATCCCCCCCGTCCCCCCAGTATACGCCCAGAACCATGGACCCGGTACTTGTGGTTCGGACTGTCTCCAACCAGCCATAATGTTGTGAGAGTGAAATTATGTCTAAGTCCAGCTTTGGTACATTAGAAGCAACTCTGAAACTTAACCTAAGCGTTTTTCGAAGCTACTTTTTGGCTAACTTCTTATAGGAAGGTCTAGGAGCTCTGAAAATGAACGTGCGCGTCTTTCACTCTTCCCGAGGGACTTAGAAGAATTTTGTGATATTTTTTATTAAAATGGTGTATAAGGGTATATATATAAATATATTTTATGCACTGTATATGAGCTGGCGATTTCTAAGTCTGTAGTTCCGAGAGGGGGTAACCAGGCTCACTAAAAAAGGTCAAGCTACTTGGCTGCCAGAATGCCCTGCTTCAGCACAGACCAGAAAGGCATTGTGATAAGCGTATCCCCGGTATAGTCAGGGGTTAATGGGAGTCGTCCCCGTCCCCCCAGTGTACGCCAGAACCATGGACCCGGTACTTGTGGTTCGGACTGTCTCCAACCAGCCATAATGTTGTGAGAGTGAAATTACAGCTTTGGTACATTAGAAGCAACTCTGAAACTTAACCTAAGCATTTTTCTAAGCTACTTTTGGCTAACTTCTTATAGGAAGGTCTAGGAGCTCTGAAAATGAACGTGCGCGTCTTTCACTCTTCCCGAGGGACTTAGAAGAATTTTGTGATATTTTTTATTAAAATGGTGTATAAGGGTATATATATAAATATATTTTATGCACTGTATATGAGCTGGCGATTTCTAAGTCTGTAGTTCCGAGAGGGGGTAACCAGGCTCACTAAAAAAGGTCAAGCTACTTGGCTGCCAGAATGCCCTGCTTCAGCACAGACCAGAAAGGCATTGTGATAAGCGTATCCCCGGTATAGTCAGGGGTTAATGGGAGTCGTCCCCGTCCCCCCAGTGTACGCCAGAACCATGGACCCGGTACTTGTGGTTCGGACTGTCTCCAACCAGCCATAATGTTGTGTGAGTGAAATTACAGCTTTGGTACATTAGAAGCAACTCTGAAACTTAACCTAAGCATTTTTCTAAGCTACTTTTGGCTAACTTCTTATAGGAAGGTCTAGGAGCTCTGAAAATGAACGTGCGCGTCTTTCACTCTTCCCGAGGGACTTAGAAGAATTTTGTGATATTTTTTATTAAAATGGTGTATAAGGGTATATATATAAATATATTTTATGCACTGTATATGAGCTGGCGATTTCTAAGTCTGTAGTTCCGAGAGGGGGTAACCAGGCTCACTAAAAAAGTTCAAGCTACTTGGCTGCCAGAATGCCCTGCTTCAGCACAGACCAGAAAGGCATTGTGATAAGCGTATCCCCGGTATAGTCAGGGGTTAATGGGAATCCCCCTCGTCCCCCCAGTATACGCCCAGAACCATGGAACCGGTACTTGTGGTTCGGACTGTCTCCAACCAGCCATAATGTTGTGAGAGTGAAATTATGTCTAAGTCCAGCTTTGGTACATTAGAAGCAACTCTGAAACTTAACCTAAGCGTTTTTCGAAGCTACTTTTTGGCTAACTTCTTATAGGAAGGTCTAGGAGCTCTGAAAATGAACGTGCGCGTCTTTCACTCTTCCCGAGGGACTTAGAAGAATTTTGTGATATTTTTTATTAAAATGGTGTATAAGGGTATATATATAAATATATTTTATGCACTGTATATGAGCTGGCGATTTCTAAGTCTGTGGTTCCGAGAGGGGGTAACCAGGCTCACTAATAAAGGTCAAGCCACTTGGCTGCCAGAATGCCCTGCTTCAGCACAGACCAGAAAGGCATTGTGATAAGCGTATCCCCGGTATAGTCAGGGGTTAATGGGAGTCGTCCCCGTCCCCCCAGTATACGCACAGAACCATGGACCCGGTACTTGTGGTTCGGACTCTCTCCAACCAGCCATAATGTTGTGAGAGTGAAATTATGTCTAAGTCCAGCTTTGGTACATTAGAATCAACTCTGAAACTTAACCTAAGCGTTTTTCGAAGCTACTTTTTGGCTAACTTCTTATAGGAAGGTCTAGGAGCTCTGAAAATGAACGTGCGCGTCTTTCACTCTTCCCGAGGGACTAAGAAGAATTTTGTGATATTTTTTATTAAAATGGTGTATAAGGGTATATATATAAATATATTTTATGCACTGTATATGAGCTGGCGATTTCTAAGTCTGTGGTTCCGAGAGGGGGTAACCAGGCTCACTAATAAAGGTCAAGCCACTTGGCTGCCAGAATGCCCTGCTTCAGCACAGACCAGAAAGGCATTGTGATAAGCGTATCCCCGGTATAGTCAGGGGTTAATGGGAATCCCCCCCATCCCCCCAGTATACGCACAGAACCATGGACCCGGTACTTGTGGTTCGGACTCTCTCCAACCAGCCATACTGTAATGTTGTGAGAGTGAAATTATGTCTAAGTCCAGCTTTGGTACATTAGAAGCAACTCTGAAACTTAACCTAAGCGTTTTTCGAAGCTACTTTTTGGCTAACTTCTTATAGGAAGGTCTAGGAGCTCTGAAAATGAACCTGCGCGTCTTTCACTCTTCCCGAGGGACTAAGAAGAATTTTGTGATATTTTTTATTAAAATGGTGTATACAGTAAGGGTATATATATAAATATATTTTATGCACTGTATATGAGCTGGCGATTTCTAAGTCTGTAGTTCCGAGAGGGGGTAACCAGGCTCACTAATAAAGGTCAAGCCACTTGGCTGCCAGAATGCCCTGCTTCAGCACAGACCAGAAAGGCATTGTGATAAGCGTATCCCCGGTATAGTCAGGGGTTAATGGGAGTCCCCCCCGTCCCCCCAGTATACGCCCAGAACCATGGACCCGGTACTTGTGGTTCGGACTGTCTCCAACCAGCCATAATGTTGTGAGAGTGAAATTATGTCTAAGTCCAGCTTTGGTACATTAGAAGCAACTCTGAAGCTTAACCTAAGCGTTTTTCGAAGCTACTTTTTGGCTAACTTCTTATAGGAAGGTCTAGGAGCTCTGAAAATGAACGTGCGCGTCTTTCACTCTTCCCGAGGGACTTAGAAGAATTTTGTGATATTTTTTATTAAAATGGTGTATAAAGGTATATATATAAATATATTTTATGCACTGTATATGAGCTGGCGATTTCTAAGTCTGTGGTTCCGAGAGGGGGTAACCAGGCTCACTAATAAAGGTCAAGCCACTTGGCTGCCAGAATGCCCTGCTTCAGCACAGACCAGAAAGGCATTGTGATAAGCGTATCCCCGGTATAGTCAGGGGTTAATGGGAATCCCCCCCGTCCCCCCAGTATACGCCCAGAACCATGGAACCGGTACTTGTGGTTCGGACTGTCTCCAACCAGCCATAATGTTGTGAGAGTGAAATTATGTCTAAGTCCAGCTTTGGTACATTAGAAGAAACTCTGAAACTTAACCTAAGCGTTTTTCGAAGCTACTTTTTGGCTAACTTCTTATAGGAAGGTCTAGGAGCTCTGAAAATGAACGTGCGCGTCTTTCACTCTTCCCGAGGGACTTAGAAGAATTTTGTGATATTTTTTATTAAAATGGTGTATAAGGGTATATATATAAATATATTTTATGCACTGTATATGAGCTGGCGATTTCTAAGTCTGTAGTTCCGAGAGGGGGTAACCAGGCTCACTAAAAAGGTCAAGCTACTTGGCTGCCAGAATGCCCTGCTTCAGCACAGACCAGAAAGGCATTGTGATAAGCGTATCCCCGGTATAGTCAGGGGTTAATGGGAGTCGTCCCCGTCCCCCCAGTGTACGCCAGAACCATGGACCCGGTACTTGTGGTTCGGACTGTCTCCAACCAGCCATAATGTTGTGAGAGTGAAATTACAGCTTTGGTACATTAGAAGCAACTCTGAAACTTAACCTAAGCATTTTTCTAAGCTACTTTTGGCTAACTTCTTATAGGAAGGTCTAGGAGCTCTGAAAATGAACGTGCGCGTCTTTCACTCTTCCCGAGGGACTTGGAAGAATTTTGTGATATTTTTTATTAAAATGGTGTATAAGGGTATATATATAAATATATTTTATGCACTGTATATGAGCTGGCGATTTCTAAGTCTGTAGTTCCGAGAGGGGGTAACCAGGCTCACTAAAAAAGTTCAAGCTACTTGGCTGCCAGAATGCCCTGCTTCAGCACAGACCAGAAAGGCATTGTGATAAGCGTATCCCCGGTATAGTCAGGGGTTAATGGGAATCCCCCTCGTCCCCCCAGTATACGCCCAGAACCATGGAACCGGTACTTGTGGTTCGGACTGTCTCCAACCAGCCATAATGTTGTGAGAGTGAAATTATGTCTAAGTCCAGCTTTGGTACATTAGAAGCAACTCTGAAACTTAACCTAAGCGTTTTTCGAAGCTACTTTTTGGCTAACTTCTTATAGGAAGGTCTAGGAGCTCTGAAAATGAACGTGCGCGTCTTTCACTCTTCCCGAGGGACTTAGAAGAATTTTGTGATATTTTTTATTAAAATGGTGTATAAGGGTATATATATAAATATATTTTATGCACTGTATATGAGCTGGCGATTTCTAAGTCTGTGGTTCCGAGAGGGGGTAACCAGGCTCACTAATAAAGGTCAAGCCACTTGGCTGCCAGAATGCCCTGCTTCAGCACAGACCAGAAAGGCATTGTGATAAGCGTATCCCCGGTATAGTCAGGGATTAATGGGAGTCGTCCCCGTCCCCCCAGTATACGCACAGAACCATGGACCCGGTACTTGTGGTTCGGACTCTCTCCAACCAGCCATAATGTTGTGAGAGTGAAATTATGTCTAAGTCCAGCTTTGGTACATTAGAAGCAACTCTGAAACTTAACCTAAGCGTTTTTCGAAGCTACTTTTTGGCTAACTTCTTATAGGAAGGTCTAGGAGCTCTGAAAATGAACGTGCGCGTCTTTCACTCTTCCCGAGGGACTAAGAAGAATTTTGTGATATTTTTTATTAAAATGGTGTATAAGGGTATATATATAAATATATTTTATGCACTGTATATGAGCTGGCGATTTCTAAGTCTGTGGTTCCGAGAGGGGGTAACCAGGCTCACTAATAAAGGTCAAGCCACTTGGCTGCCAGAATGCCCTGCTTCAGCACAGACCAGAAAGGCATTGTGATAAGCGTATCCCCGGTATAGTCAGGGGTTAATGGGAATCCCCCCCATCCCCCCAGTATACGCACAGAACCATGGACCCGGTACTTGTGGTTCGGACTCTCTCCAACCAGCCATACTGTAATGTTGTGAGAGTGAAATTATGTCTAAGTCCAGCTTTGGTACATTAGAAGCAACTCTGAAACTTAACCTAAGCGTTTTTCGAAGCTACTTTTTGGCTAACTTCTTATAGGAAGGTCTAGGAGCTCTGAAAATGAACGTGCGCGTCTTTCACTCTTCCCGAGGGACTTAGAAGAATTTTGTGATATTTTTTATTAAAATGGTGTATAAGGGTATATATATAAATATATTTTATGCACTGTATATGAGCTGGCGATTTCTAAGTCTGTAGTTCCGAGAGGGGGTAACCAGGCTCACTAAAAAAGGTCAAGCTACTTGGCTGCCAGAATGCCCTGCTTCAGCACAGACCAGAAAGGCATTGTGATAAGCGTATCCCCGGTATAGTCAGGGGTTAATGGGAATCCCCCCCGTCCCCCCAGTGTACGCCAGAACCATGGACCCGGTACTTGTGGTTCGGACTGTCTCCAACCAGCCATAATGTTGTGAGAGTGAAATTACAGCTTTGGTACATTAGAAGCAACTCTGAAACTTAACCTAAGCATTTTTCTAAGCTACTTTTTGGCTAACTTCTTATAGGAAGGTCTAGGAGCTCTGAAAATGAACGTGCGCGTCTTTCACTCTTCCCGAGGGACTTAGAAGAATTTTGTGATATTTTTTATTAAAATGGTGTATAAGGGTATATATATATAAATATATTTTATGCACTGTATATGAGCTGGCGATTTCTAAGTCTGTAGTTCCGAGAGGGGGTAACCAGGCTCACTAAAAAAGGTCAAGCTACTTGGCTGCCAGAATGCCCTGCTTCAGCACAGACCAGAAAGGCATTGTGATAAGCGTATCCCCGGTATAGTCAGGGGTTAATGGGAGTCGTCCCCGTCCCCCCAGTGTACGCCAGAACCATGGACCCGGTACTTGTGGTTCGGACTGTCTCCAACCAGCCATAATGTTGTGAGAGTGAAATTACAGCTTTGGTACATTAGAAGCAACTCTGAAACTTAACCTAAGCGTTTTTCGAAGCTACTTTTTGGCTTTCTTCTTATAGGAAGGTCTAGGAGCTCTGAAAATGAACGTGCGCGTCTTTCACTCTTCCCGAGGGACTTAGAAGAATTTTGTGATATTTTTTATTAAAATGGTGTATAAGGGTATATATATAAATATATTTTATGCACTGTATATGAGCTGGCGATTTCTAAGTTTGTAGTTCCGAGAGGGGGTAACCAGGCACACTAATAAAGGTCAAGCCACTTGGCTGCCAGAATGCCCTGCTTCAGCACAGACCAGAAAGGCATTGTGATAAGCGTATCCCCGGTATAGTCAGGGGTTAATGGGAATCCCCCCCATCCCCCCAGTATACGCACAGAACCATGGACCCGGTACTTGTGGTTCGGACTCTCTCCAACCAGCCATACTGTAATGTTGTGAGAGTGAAATTATGTCTAAGTCCAGCTTTGGTACATTAGAAGCAACTCTGAAACTTAACCTAAGCGTTTTTCGAAGCTACTTTTTGGCTAACTTCTTATAGGAAGGTCTAGGAGCTCTGAAAATGAACCTGCGCGTCTTTCACTCTTCCCGAGGGACTAAGAAGAATTTTGTGATATTTTTTATTAAAATGGTGTATACAGTAAGGGTATATATATAAATATATTTTATGCACTGTATATGAGCTGGCGATTTCTAAGTCTGTAGTTCCGAGAGGGGGTAACCAGGCTCACTAATAAAGGTCAAGCCACTTGGCTGCCAGAATGCCCTGCTTCAGCACAGACCAGAAAGGCATTGTGATAAGCGTATCCCCGGTATAGTCAGGGGTTAATGGGAGTCCCCCCCGTCCCCCCAGTATACGCCCAGAACCATGGACCCGGTACTTGTGGTTCGGACTGTCTCCAACCAGCCATAATGTTGTGAGAGTGAAATTATGTCTAAGTCCAGCTTTGGTACATTAGAAGCAACTCTGAAGCTTAACCTAAGCGTTTTTCGAAGCTACTTTTTGGCTAACTTCTTATAGGAAGGTCTAGGAGCTCTGAAAATGAACGTGCGCGTCTTTCACTCTTCCCGAGGGACTTAGAAGAATTTTGTGATATTTTTTATTAAAATGGTGTATAAAGGTATATATATAAATATATTTTATGCACTGTATATGAGCTGGCGATTTCTAAGTCTGTGGTTCCGAGAGGGGGTAACCAGGCTCACTAATAAAGGTCAAGCCACTTGGCTGCCAGAATGCCCTGCTTCAGCACAGACCAGAAAGGCATTGTGATAAGCGTATCCCCGGTATAGTCAGGGGTTAATGGGAATCCCCCCCGTCCCCCCAGTATACGCCCAGAACCATGGAACCGGTACTTGTGGTTCGGACTGTCTCCAACCAGCCATAATGTTGTGAGAGTGAAATTATGTCTAAGTCCAGCTTTGGTACATTAGAAGAAACTCTGAAACTTAACCTAAGCGTTTTTCGAAGCTACTTTTTGGCTAACTTCTTATAGGAAGGTCTAGGAGCTCTGAAAATGAACGTGCGCGTCTTTCACTCTTCCCGAGGGACTTAGAAGAATTTTGTGATATTTTTTATTAAAATGGTGTATAAGGGTATATATATAAATATATTTTATGCACTGTATATGAGCTGGCGATTTCTAAGTCTGTAGTTCCGAGAGGGGGTAACCAGGCTCACTAAAAAGGTCAAGCTACTTGGCTGCCAGAATGCCCTGCTTCAGCACAGACCAGAAAGGCATTGTGATAAGCGTATCCCCGGTATAGTCAGGGGTTAATGGGAGTCGTCCCCGTCCCCCCAGTGTACGCCAGAACCATGGACCCGGTACTTGTGGTTCGGACTGTCTCCAACCAGCCATAATGTTGTGAGAGTGAAATTACAGCTTTGGTACATTAGAAGCAACTCTGAAACTTAACCTAAGCATTTTTCTAAGCTACTTTTGGCTAACTTCTTATAGGAAGGTCTAGGAGCTCTGAAAATGAACGTGCGCGTCTTTCACTCTTCCCGAGGGACTTGGAAGAATTTTGTGATATTTTTTATTAAAATGGTGTATAAGGGTATATATATAAATATATTTTATGCACTGTATATGAGCTGGCGATTTCTAAGTCTGTAGTTCCGAGAGGGGGTAACCAGGCTCACTAAAAAAGTTCAAGCTACTTGGCTGCCAGAATGCCCTGCTTCAGCACAGACCAGAAAGGCATTGTGATAAGCGTATCCCCGGTATAGTCAGGGGTTAATGGGAATCCCCCTCGTCCCCCCAGTATACGCCCAGAACCATGGAACCGGTACTTGTGGTTCGGACTGTCTCCAACCAGCCATAATGTTGTGAGAGTGAAATTATGTCTAAGTCCAGCTTTGGTACATTAGAAGCAACTCTGAAACTTAACCTAAGCGTTTTTCGAAGCTACTTTTTGGCTAACTTCTTATAGGAAGGTCTAGGAGCTCTGAAAATGAACGTGCGCGTCTTTCACTCTTCCCGAGGGACTTAGAAGAATTTTGTGATATTTTTTATTAAAATGGTGTATAAGGGTATATATATAAATATATTTTATGCACTGTATATGAGCTGGCGATTTCTAAGTCTGTGGTTCCGAGAGGGGGTAACCAGGCTCACTAATAAAGGTCAAGCCACTTGGCTGCCAGAATGCCCTGCTTCAGCACAGACCAGAAAGGCATTGTGATAAGCGTATCCCCGGTATAGTCAGGGATTAATGGGAGTCGTCCCCGTCCCCCCAGTATACGCACAGAACCATGGACCCGGTACTTGTGGTTCGGACTCTCTCCAACCAGCCATAATGTTGTGAGAGTGAAATTATGTCTAAGTCCAGCTTTGGTACATTAGAAGCAACTCTGAAACTTAACCTAAGCGTTTTTCGAAGCTACTTTTTGGCTAACTTCTTATAGGAAGGTCTAGGAGCTCTGAAAATGAACGTGCGCGTCTTTCACTCTTCCCGAGGGACATGGAAGAATTTTGTGATATTTTTTATTAAAATGGTGTATAAGGGTATATATATAAATATATTTTATGCACTGTATATGAGCTGGCGATTTCTAAGTCTGTAGTTCCGAGAGGGGGTAACCAGGCTCACTAAAAAAGTTCAAGCTACTTGGCTGCCAGAATGCCCTGCTTCAGCACAGACCAGAAAGGCATTGTGATAAGCGTATCCCCGGTATAGTCAGGGGTTAATGGGAATCCCCCTCGTCCCCCCAGTATACGCCCAGAACCATGGAACCGGTACTTGTGGTTCGGACTGTCTCCAACCAGCCATAATGTTGTGAGAGTGAAATTATGTCTAAGTCCAGCTTTGGTACATTAGAAGCAACTCTGAAACTTAACCTAAGCGTTTTTCGAAGCTACTTTTTGGCTAACTTCTTATAGGAAGGTCTAGGAGCTCTGAAAATGAACGTGCGCGTCTTTCACTCTTCCCGAGGGACTTAGAAGAATTTTGTGATATTTTTTATTAAAATGGTGTATAAGGGTATATATATAAATATATTTTATGCACTGTATATGAGCTGGCGATTTCTAAGTCTGTGGTTCCGAGAGGGGGTAACCAGGCTCACTAATAAAGGTCAAGCCACTTGGCTGCCAGAATGCCCTGCTTCAGCACAGACCAGAAAGGCATTGTGATAAGCGTATCCCCGGTATAGTCAGGGATTAATGGGAGTCGTCCCCGTCCCCCCAGTATACGCACAGAACCATGGACCCGGTACTTGTGGTTCGGACTCTCTCCAACCAGCCATAATGTTGTGAGAGTGAAATTATGTCTAAGTCCAGCTTTGGTACATTAGAAGCAACTCTGAAACTTAACCTAAGCGTTTTTCGAAGCTACTTTTTGGCTAACTTCTTATAGGAAGGTCTAGGAGCTCTGAAAATGAACGTGCGCGTCTTTCACTCTTCCCGAGGGACTAAGAAGAATTTTGTGATATTTTTTATTAAAATGGTGTATAAGGGTATATATATAAATATATTTTATGCACTGTATATGAGCTGGCGATTTCTAAGTCTGTGGTTCCGAGAGGGGGTAACCAGGCTCACTAATAAAGGTCAAGCCACTTGGCTGCCAGAATGCCCTGCTTCAGCACAGACCAGAAAGGCATTGTGATAAGCGTATCCCCGGTATAGTCAGGGGTTAATGGGAATC
>NW_027454613.1:62500-68760 GCF_040206685.1 Ascaphus truei | reverse complement strand
AAATAACCCTAGAAGACTGTGTCGGGAAGAACCCAGACAGGCGTCGGCACTACAAAAGAGGGGCGTTTGTCACATATGGTGGAGAATGCGGGTCGACACTAAAAAGTCTGTGGGTTTGCAAATAAATGCGGGGGTTTAAAATGGCCGCCCAGCTGAACTAAAGTACAGATGCTATGAGTGAAGTCTGTCCCACTGGGTATATCAGTTGTGCTTCTAGCATACACAGAGAATGTGCGAAGTGTGGATGCAATAGCACCCTGAACCCAAACAGAAAACCAAAATGTTTCGCTGAAGAGAAAAAAAAAAAATAATTTGCATCTAGCAAGTTGCTGTTTGTAAAGCTAATGCCTTTTTGCTGAAGTGAGTGAATTTGCCGCTAGCAAGTTGCTGTATGCAAGTTGCTGAAGTGAGTGAAATTGCAGCTAGCAAATTGTCCCTGCCGGGTTTCTAAAATGGCCGACGTGAAATGTTTGTTGTGTAATGTATGTAACCATACAAAACAGTGTCCCTTCAGGCCATACGATGCATGATGATGATGACTCGTATTGTGGCCCCCTGGAGGAGAGCCGTACCCACAGATGAATTTAGTATGCTGGGCCTGTCGTGAAGTAGGTCACATGGAAGATGTGTGCCCCAAAATTTTCAAAGACAAACAGCTGCAAAAGCAAGCAACGCCCTGTGAGTGCAAGCAAGATGTGGAAGCTGATAACAGTGAGTGTGTGCCCAGCACCACTGATATCTCTGGAGCTAATAAAGCAAAAAGAAAGAAAACTGTTTCCTCAAGTCACAGGGGAAGTGACCGAGCCACTTGAACCTGCGCTGTCAGGACATGCGTCAGAAAGGCGCCGAGATGAGCAACAGCCCATAGGGCCTGGCGCAATCGTCCCCAGGAATGACGACACGCCTAGAGATGACAAAGGCTACTGCTACCATCATAGGCAGAGAGCCAAGCGAATCAAAGAAAACAAGAACTGACTGGAAACTATGCTATGAGATGTCCCAGAAAGATGTGCAAAACTTCATCACAGAGTTGGGGGTTTCTCGGCAAGAGGCTAGCGCGCTTAAAGCAGAGCTGGAACTCTCACGCCATGAGGTCTACGCTCGCAGCACAGAGCTGTGTACATTAAAGGAAACCTATGAGAATACCCTGAGTAATTTAGAGACTGTAAAAAGAGAGAATGTAAGTCTGACACAGAAAAATTCAGACTTGACTGACCAGATCAGTGAAGGTGATGAGAAGCTTCACCAAGCAGAAAAAGTGGAGAAGCAATTGATCCAGGAAAAGTTAGAAATGCAGGAAATGAGAAGCTTCACCAAGCAGAAAAAGTGGAGAAGCAATTGATCCAGGAAAAGTTAGAAATGCAGGAAGCACTGCAGAATACAGAATCGGCGCCGATCCAGGCGACACAAACTGCAGAGCTCCAAAAAATGGAGGCGCTGATGCAAACCCAGAGCAAGCACCAGAAAGAGGTGAAGACCCTGAGGGAGGTCTGGCACGATCAGGTTGAAGAGCTGCAGAAGCAGATGGCTGAGCGCGAGATACAGTGCGCCAAGAGAGAGGAGGTGTCCGTCCGTCAGGTGGTTTGCCTGACACTGCGCTATAAAAGCGAGATGGCCGATATCTACAAGCAGCTGGACCACACAGCAAATGAGGGGGCCCGGCTGCAGCTGGAGCTGGACAAGACCCGGAAGGAGCACCTGCAGCTGCAGGTCAAGAATAGAGAAAATGAAACAGAGTTAAACCTCGCTCTGAAACAGATGACGGACATGGGAGAAGCGGCTAAAGTGGTTCAGTCGGGCTATCAATCCTACCTCCTAACCAAGAAGCTGTACGTTCCTATACGTGTATCTTCAATGCTGTTGCAATATTACGATTTGCTATAAAGATGAAGTTGGAGAAAGAGATTCCAAGGCTAAAAGAGACACGGTCACAAAAGGAGACCAGGGAAAGTAAACTCAATGCCCTCACTGATGACAAAGAGGAAGGAGAAAGAATTGACTTTGATTGTGCTGCTGTTATTCCAGAAACAGATAGGCACCCTCCTGAGAATATACTCCCTGATATGGAATTCAAAAATCCAGATCCTCAATTTCATTTACGTTGTCCAGAAGATTATCAAACTAGTGGACACACCCAGGACACCACAGAAGATGTTTTAGCCAAGTGGGTGGCAGTTCCTGAAAACACAAACTTGTTGACAGATCCTGATGACGTGGTTAATATGGACTACGTTTGTACAGAGGCAACTAGGTCTCCAAAACCCAAAGGCCTGGTAATGGCCACAAAAGGGAAATCAAAGATTGAAAAGAAAAAACAACGAAGGTTAACACGGCGCCTGAATAGTTCCATATCTCACCAATCTGGACCACACTGTGGAGCCAAGGAGAATCTGGTCCAAGGGTCTCATCAGAAGCTAAAGAAACAGTCCAGTCATTTGCAGGTTGCAGCGGGCTATGAAATAAAGTCAAAGGATGCAATAGACTGGAAGTCAAAAAAAAAAAAAAAAAATGTTTGGGGGAACTGACCGATTTATTTTTTTATTACACGTGTGGACTATGTCACGGACACTTAACTATGCAAATAAGCATTTTGTCAATATTACAATGTTATATTGGTTCTCTGTGTTGAAAATGTAGCTAAACTACAAATTAATATACAGGGTTGATGGCCCTTAAGATTACAAGGCTGTAGTATAAGAGAAAAAATATTGGTAGCTTACAATATGGAAAAAAAAAAAAAATGCCCTTTTCGGTTGGTGGGGGATATGTGACATAGTCCAAAGATGTTAGGCAGCTTTCTGCCCCATTTTAGAGCAAGAAAGTGCAGGGAATAGCTAAAAATGATCCGTTCCACAGCTTCACATTAACTCAGGCAGCTGGATGGAAAATCCAGACCACAGATTACAATGGCTCTAGTTCTCCCTCACCTGCTCTTCTAATCACATGCACACAGGTATTTAGAGCAGAGAGGTTTTGCATTTCACTCTCTCTCCTTAGAGCCTGGAGGCTGGGGGGTATCGCTGCTCCCCTGTTTCCAGTTTCGGGGTTGACCGGCCCCTCCAAGTATCACAGTCCCCAGAGGATTTGCCGGACACCTGGGGTCCGAGTACCCACCACAAAACAGTATAAGCCAAACAAAGATGTATTACTGTTTGTAATGGGACTATGCTGTATCTAGTGACCCTAATTGAGAGGGCATTGTTTTTAAACTGGGGGAACCAGGTTAGTTGGCCCAGCAGCAGTTAGAGGCTGATTCTATGTGTAGTTAGATCCCTGAAAGGGGATAGGATTTTGTTTATATCATTTGGTTTCTTTTTTACTTGAAATAACAATGTGGGGAAATACTGTAACACTGAAATGTGTGAACTGCTGAATGAAAGTATCTGAGTACCTCTAACCTTCACATGTTAAAGCTGCAGTACATAACTTGGATGAAAATAAAGCAGGCAGAAGCCTGAGTTAAGCAGCTTAATACTTTGCATGATCCTGTTTTTGTATTAAATAACCCTAGAAGACTGTGTCGGGAAGAACCCAGACAGACGTCAGCACTACAAAAGAGGGGCGTTTGTCACAAATATATATATATATATATATATACACACACACCTCTGTACTCCCCCTCCTCACCTGTACCCCCACCCCTCCCTCACATGTACCCCCCCTCACATGTACCCCTGCACCTATAAAGATATATATATATATACACACACACACCTCTGTACTCCCCCTTCTCACCTGTACCCCCACCCCCTCACATGTACCCCCCCCTCACATGTACCCCTGTATATATAATATATTATATATATATATATATATATATATATATAATATATATATATTATATATATATATATATATATATATATATATATATATATATTATATATACATACACACACACACACACACACACACCTCTGTACTCCCCCTTCTCCACCTGTACCCCCACCCATATATATATATATATATATATATATATATGTATGTGGGGGTACATGTGAGGGGGTGGGGGTACATGTGAGGGGTGGGGGGTACATGTGAGGGGTGGGTACAGGTGAGGAGGGGGGTACATGTGAGGGGGTGGGGGGTACAGGTGAGGGGGGTGGGGTACAGGTGAGGGGGGTGGGGGTACAGGTGGAGGGGTGGGGTACAGGTGAGGGGTGGGGGGTACAGGTGAGGGAGGTGGGGGTACAGGTGAGGGGGTGGGGGGTACAGGTGAGAGGGGGTGGGGGGGTACAGGTGAGGGGGTGGGGGGGTACAGGTGAGGGGGTGGGGGGGTACAGGTGAGGGGTGGGGGTACAGGTGAGGGGTGGGGGTACAGGTGAGGGGTGGGGGTACAGGTGAGTGGTGGGGGTACAGGTGAGGGGTGGGGGTACAGGTGAGGAGGGGGTACAAGGGTGAGGGGTGGGGGTACAGGTGAGGAGGGGGTACAGGTGAGGGGGTGGGGGTACAGGTGAGGGTTACAGGTGAGGAGGGGGGTACAGGTGAGGGGTTGAGGGTACAGGTGAGGGGGGTACAGGTGAGGGGTGGGGGTACATGTGAGGGGGTGGGGGTACATGTGAGGGGATGGGGGTACAGGTGAGGAGGGTACAGGTGAGGAGGGGGTACAGGTGAGGGGTGGGGGGTACAGGTGAGGGGTGGGGTACAGGTGAGGGGGTGGGGGGTACAGGTGACGGGGTGGGGGGTACAGGTGAGGGGTGTGGGGGTAAAGGTGAGGGGGTGGGGTACAGGTGAGGGGGGTGGGGTACAGGTGAGGGGGTGGGGTACAGGTGAGGGGGGTGGGGGTACAGGTGAGGGGGGTGGGGGTACAGGTGAGGGGGGTGGGGGTACAGGTGAGGGGGTGGGGGTACAGGTGAGGGGTACAGGTGAGAAGGGGGTACAGGGTGAGGGGGGTGGGGGTACAGGTGAGGGAGGTGGGGGTACAGGTGAGGGGGGTGAGGGGGTGGGGGTACAGGTGAGGGGTACAGGTGAGGGGGTGGTGGGGGTACAGGTGAGGGGGGTGAGGGTACAGGTGAGGAGGGGGTACAGGTGAGGGGGTGGGGATACATGTGAGGGGGGTGGGGGTACATGTGAGGGGGAGGTGGGAGGTACAGGTGAGGGGGGTAGGGGTACAGGTGAGGGGGAGGGGGTACAGGGGAGGGGGTACAGGTGAGGGGGTGGGGGTACAGGTGAGGGGAGGTGGGGGGTACAGGTGAGGGGAGGTGGGGGTACAGGTGAGGGGGGTGGGGGTACAGGTGAGGGGGGTGGGGGGTACAGGTGAGGGGGAGGGGGGTACAGGTGAGGGGTGGGGGTACAGGTGAGGGGTGGGGGTACAGGTGAGGAGGGGGGTACAGGTGAGGGGTGGGGGTACAGGTGAGGGGTGGGGGTACAGGTGAGGGGTGGGGTACAGGTGAGGGGGGGGTACAGGTGAGGGGTGGGAGTACAGGTGAGGGGGTGGGGGTACATGTGAGGGGGGTGGGGGTACATGTGAGGGGGTGGGGGTACATGTGAGGGGGGTGGGGCGTACAGGTGAGGAGGGGGGTACAGGTGGGGGGTGGGGGTACAGGTGAGGGGGAGGGGGGTAGGTGAGGGGGAGGGGGTACAGGTGAGGGGTGGGGGTACAGGTGAGGGGTGGGGGGTACAAGTGAGGAGGGGGTACAGGGTGAGGGGTGGGGGTACAGGTGAGGGGTGGGGGTACAGGTGAGGGGGTGGGGGTACAGGTGAGGGGAGGGGGTACAGGTGAGGGGTGGGGGGTACAGGTGAGGGTTGGGGGGTACAGGTGAGGGGGTGGGGGTACAGGTGAGGGGTGGGGTACAGGTGAGGGGGTGGGGTACAGTGGTGAGGGGGTGGGGGTACAGGTGAGGGGGTGGGGTACAGGTGAGGGGGTGGGGGTACATGTGAGGGGGTGGGGGTACAGGTGAGGGAGGTGGGGGTACAGGTGAGGGGTACAGGTGAGGAGGGGGGTACATTGAGGAGGTGGGGGTACAGGTGAGGGAGAGGGGGGTACAGGTGAGGGGGGTGGGGGTACAGGTGAGGGGGTGGGGTACATGTGAGGGAGGGTGGGGGGTACAGGTGAGGGGGTGGGGGTACAGGTGAGGGGGAGGGGGGTACAGGTGAGGGGGGTACAGGTGAGGGGGGGGTACAGGTGAGGAGGGGGTACAGGTGAGGAGGGGGTACAGGTGAGGAGGGGGGTACAGGTGAGGGGGTGGGGGGTACAGGTGAGGGGGGTGGGGGTTACAGGTGAGAGGGGGTGGGGGTACATGTGAGGGGGGTGGGGGTAC